>NW_011629600.1:0-619 GCF_000512975.1 Sesamum indicum
ACTAAATTTTTGAACGTTCTCAGAATTCGACGAAACTTGACCGAAACGTTGGTCTAGACCCAAGAGTTTTTATGGTAAATTTGCTAAGCGTCATAATAACTACAGGTTTGTATAAATGGGAATCAAACATTGCTTTAATAAAATCGAGCAAAACAGCTAAATTTTGAACATTCACAAAATTCGATAAAACTTGACCCAAACGTTGGTATAGACCCAAGAATTTGTGTGGTAAATTTGCTAAGCGTAATAATAACTACAAGTTTGTATAACTGGTAAACAAACTTTGCTTTAACTACAAACTTGACCCAAATGTTCGTCTAGACCCAAGAATTTGTGTGGTAAAATTTGCTAAGCGTAATAATAACTACAAATTTGTATAAATGGTAACTAAAACTTTGCTTTCATAAAACCGTGCAAAACAGCTAAATTTTGAATGTTCTTAGAATTCGACGAAATTTACCCAAACGTTGCTATAGACCAAAGAATTTGTGTGGTAAAATTTGCTAAGCGTAATAAAAACTACAAGTTTGTATAAATGGTAAGCAAATTATGCTTTCATAAAACCGTGCAAAACAGCTAAATTTTGAATGTTCTTAGAATTCGACGAAATTTACCCAAA
>NW_011629601.1:0-617 GCF_000512975.1 Sesamum indicum
ATATAATTGTGGTGTGAATACCCCTTGATGTGTTGAAAAGCCTATAAGGCGATATGAAAAGTGCTATGTGCAAAAAAAAAGTGCTATGTGCGAAAAGAAAATGCTATGTGCGAAATGAAACAGCTATGTGCGAAAAGAAAATGCTATGTGCGAAATGAGATTGATGAGCCGGCTGTCAAGGGGTTCACTTAAATTTATATAACGGTGAGATTGAATTGGTGGGAAAAACACAACTTATAAGCAAACTAGGAAAAATGGAGTTTGATTGATTGTCTTGTTATGAGATAGCCATGTGGTGTAATAAAGCGAATTATGTTGGAATTAAGTTGGTTGCCTGTTCCTCTTGTTTAGGCTGTGTTTGATATGCATATATAGATAGGGCTGGTTATTTACTTATTGAGTGGCAGACTTATTCCCCTGCTGACATTTTCTTTCAGAAATAGACTTTGAGGTGTCTGACTGTTGAAGAGTAGTTCTACGCGCTATACTCAGGCAGGTCGGGCCAGTATGCGGTTTTCTCCTTTTTATCAGTTAGAGTACAAAATGCATTTTGTTGTATAGAGAGAACGTAAGCATGGAGATTACTTATGATGGACTACGTGTAGTGTTTGATGTGC
>NW_011629602.1:0-617 GCF_000512975.1 Sesamum indicum
TAATATAATCAACATTTAATAAATGAACTAATTAAATAATATAATTATATAAATTAATAAAAATTAAAATAGCAATTTTCTTATCTCTGTCTGTTTTTCTTCTCCCGCCAAAAAAATTGCAATTTGCTGTCTGTTGTATGTACATATGTTTGTGTGTATATTAAGAAGAACAAACAAACTAAAATAAAAAAAAGGAAAAGAGGGAGTGAGGCGGTGGGAGTTGGGCCCCACCTCCACTCTCAATTCTCTCCCTCTCTACTTATATATATAATATTATTATTATTTTATTTATTTAATTAAACTTTTCTCAAAATACCATTTACGTCTTTTTTAATTTTCTTAATTAATATAAATTATCGCGAAATATTATAAGGAACTCTAATTTAATTCATTCAAGTGTTATTGAACTCCAATTATGACCCATAATTTATTAGCTAGTTAACTAAATTTCATGAAAATTTACCAATTAATCCTACAATTATGTATTATAATATTTGGGGCGTCACATGAAACATATATCTTGTAACTACAATATAGTGATTCTACCTAAGATGCAAATGCATGCAGATAAATATTACTAATTAATATGAACACAATATTTATGAAAATGTACTTGA
>NW_011629603.1:0-292 GCF_000512975.1 Sesamum indicum
ACACGAGAAAAAGGGTTGTGTAGATATAAATGAAGACTTAAACATTGAAGGAGAATGGCAAATGTAACAAGGCGTAGATGGCATTCGTTGGCGCAGAAGATAAAACCAACATCTCACTTCTTCTATGTTCAAAATGGAAGTAAAATATGTTCTACCGTGGCACACACATACACCCACGCACCCCCCAACACACACACACACACATACACACCACAACCCCACCCCCCACACACTCATACACACACACACAATAAACACACACACCCCCACGCACACACACACACACATCCCA
>NW_011629603.1:396-617 GCF_000512975.1 Sesamum indicum
CACACACACACACACAATAAACACACAAACCCCCACGCACACACACACACACATCCCACACACACACACACACACACCCCACACACACACATACGCATACATAAAAAAAAGATGCACAGACAAGAAAATGGAAAAGCCGGAATAAGAAGCGGGCAATATTCAGCAAAACTATGGTAACATCTTGCACGAGAAAAAGGATTGTGTAGATAGAAATGAACACT
>NW_011629604.1:0-616 GCF_000512975.1 Sesamum indicum
TTCAACTTGTAATAACAAGAACTAAAAAGTGCCTACTTTTCCATCTTTTCTCCTTCGGTATAGTGTGAAACTTATTGACTAGAACAGTAGTTGCAACTCCACTTGGATAATATAATTTATAATCTATGATTATAATCTGCCAAAAAGATAAGAAATACAGGAACTAGAACTAAGAGTTTCTAACATAGATATTCGTGAAGAAAGGATTACCTGATGAAGCTAACTTTATGAGAGAAATCAGAGCTAACAAGATAATAAAGCTAACTCCAAAAAGAAAGTCAATCATCCAATCAAGCCCAAGTTCTTTATAACTCCTAGTTGAATTCTCTTCTGTGTCAACTCCTGCCTTTTCATATATCCTCTTATTCAATCCTAAAAGATAAGACCTAACACCACCTGAGAATACCATGTCAGCCAAGAAAACTAAGTAAATTATGGAAATCAACAACTAATTCCACAAGAAGTGATATTCAATAAAATAGAGCCCACATACAACGTAGGTTCAACATTTCGACTTTCCTAACCTCCCAAAGCAATGCTATAGGAAGCAACTGGACAAGTCTCAATAATTGTATTTTCCTATCTCGTAAATAGAGTCGTCATGAACTTGGTATTT
>NW_011629605.1:0-616 GCF_000512975.1 Sesamum indicum
GTTTTGCATGGTTTTATTACAGCAAGTTTGTTTCCATTTTATACAAACTTGTAGTTATTATAATTTAAACTGTAAAAATTCACCAAACAAATTCTTATGTTTAAACCAACGTTTGGGTGAATTTTCGTCGAATTCTGAGAATATTTAAATTTGTGTTATTATTATGCTTAGCAAATTTATCACACAAATTCTTATGTTCAGACCAACGTTTTGGTCAAGTTTGATCAAATTCTGAAAACGTTCAAAATTCAGCTATTTTGGACGGTTTTACTAAAGAAAGGTTTTTTTCCTTTTACACACACTTGTAGTTATTATTACGCTTAGCAAATTTAACACACAAATTCTTGGGTGTAGACCAACGTTTGGGTCAAGTTTCGTCGAATTCGGAGAACATTCAAAATTTAGCTGTTTTGGACGGTATTATTAAAGCAAGTTTGTGTTTCTTTTACACAAACTTGTAGTTCTTATTACGGTTAGCAAATTTACCACACAAATTCTTGGGTCTAACCAACGTTTGGGTTAAGTTTCGACGATTTCTGAAAACATTCAAAATTAAGCTTATTTGCACGGTTTTATTAAAGCATGTTTGTTTCCTTTTTATACAAACATGTAATTA
>NW_011629606.1:0-616 GCF_000512975.1 Sesamum indicum
CTTATGAAACACAAGTCCGAAGTTTTTGAAAAATTTACAAAATGGAAATCTCTTGTCGAAAATCAAACTGGTAAGAAAGTGAAAACTCTTCGGACTGATAATGGCCTCGAATTTTGCAATAAAGATTTTTCTAATCTCTGTGACAAATTTGGTATAAAGAGGCATAAAACTAACCCCTATACCCCCCAACAAAACGGTGTGGCTGAACGTATGAATCGAACCCTGCTTGATAAAGTTAGATGCATGCTTATTAGTTCTGGATTGCCTAAGTCTTTTTGGGGTGAAGCCATACTTACTGCTACTCATTTGATAAACTTGTCACCATCTGTGCCGTTATCTGGTAAAACTCCTGATTTTGTGTGGAATGGTAGAAACCTGATATCTCTTACCTGCGAATTTTTGGATGCTCTGCGTTTGTTCATCAAAACATAGACAAACTAGAACCTAGATCTGTTAAGTGTGTATTTATTGGTTATCCTGAGGGGACAAAAGGGTATAGACTTTGGGTCCGTAGCCAACCGGGTCTTAAAGTACTTATAAGTAGAGATGTCACTTTTAACGAGAATGAGTTTCCTTGCCTTGATAAAACTCAACTTAGAGAAAAAGAACCTACTCT
>NW_011629607.1:0-144 GCF_000512975.1 Sesamum indicum
TTGCATTGTTGGAGCCACATAGGATAGGGTCTTGCGAGTGGAGTTATGGAATGCATGAGCTATTTTGTCATATATAATCGTGTCCGAACATGCATGTAACGGAATATTTCCAACAAACAATCCAGTTGGAGAGCTAGAAAAGTT
>NW_011629607.1:340-615 GCF_000512975.1 Sesamum indicum
ACCATCCCCGTCACCAGCAATGGCCACGTCAGCCAGATGTGGAACTCGCCGTTCACCCGTCGCCGGCAAAACAGTCGCGTTTCCGGCGGAAATCCCAATCGCCGATGACTGTTTTTCTGAATCAGATGATATCAATGCATTTTCCGATTCCCCGCTGTTGATTCTTCTCGAAGCACAAAAGAGTAACGATTTTGGAATCCATCCTGTGTTACATGCCTATCAAACTGCCATGGTCTTCCCAACAGTATGTGGCATGCTTTCATTGGTACAACATC
>NW_011629608.1:0-614 GCF_000512975.1 Sesamum indicum
GCTTTGATTAAATGTGGAGTAGTTGAGGCATAATTTCATGCATTTTGAATTGCTTTGAAAGAGAGTTGGAACGTCTTCGCTTCTACTAAGTCTTAGGATTCTTGTGACATCATATTTGTTTGCTAAAACCCTACCCGATTGATCCTTATATCCCTAACATGGGACATGCATCATTTTGAAAAAAAATTCAAAGGCCCTTCCCCTTGGGAAAAAAAAGAAAGAATAGGAAAAAAAAGGAAATTACATCTACTCCGCTGGTTTAGGTCACTTAGTAACTGGGTAACTTCATCACAAATGTTGTTATTCACGTAAAACAGTGGCCGGAGCTATGAGTATGCAAAGCACTTTAGGTAAAATGTGTTTTGGTTGAGTAACCGGGTGCCTTCACCACAAGTGTTGTCATTCGCGTCAAAAGGCCAGAATACGACGTTTTTTGGTTGAGTAACCGGGTGCCTTCACCACAAGTGTTGTCATTCGCGTCAAAAGACTGAAAGACGGCCTAAAGAACACAAGTCACGGGCAAAAATGAAGGAAAAAAAAAAAGAGAAAAGAGCCGTGACAAAATACAAGGGGAAGAAAAAAGAAAAAAAATCATTATTGGCCCAAAGAAAAGA
>NW_011629609.1:0-614 GCF_000512975.1 Sesamum indicum
TTGAAAGTTTCTTGAAAAATCTGGTTTCTTGTAAACTTGCATTGCCACATTTTGAGACGTATACTGTGGTTTAGTGTCCTCTTCATTATGTTTCTCAACTCTAAGAACCATGGAAAATGCTTTGCTAACATTGGGGTAGGGCTCCATCATGAGGATTTGGCTCCTCACATGGTCGTAGGTATCATTCAATCCCATTAGGAATTGCATAAGCTGGTCTGAACTTTTGATTTCTGCACTCTCCTTTGCTGCAGTATATGTGCATCCTGGGGTACATGTGCATTTTGGAACAGGTGTAATGCAGGCTAATTCATCCCATAGCCTTTTCAATTTTGAAAAATACGTAGAAAGATCTAAAGAACCTTGTGACAGAGATGCAAGTTTCCTATTCAGCCGATACTCCATTGGACCGTTGCTTTGTCCATATCTGCTTTCAAGTTCAGTCCATAGCTCTCTTGACATGCTTGTGTACATGAAACTCTCGACTATGTCCCTTGAAATAGAATTCAAGATCCACGAGGTAACCATGCTGCCGGCTCGCTTCTTGTTAGACTCACTTCATATATCTTCTAGTTTGATCAGTTGCGACCTCTTCGGCGGCTGCGAGGAAAGAAAGA
>NW_011629610.1:0-612 GCF_000512975.1 Sesamum indicum
GTCTAGACCCAAGAATTTTTCGGGTAATTTTGGTAAGTGTAATAATAACTACGAGTTTGTATAAAAGGTAAGAAAACATGCTTTAATAAAACCGTGCAAAACAGCTAAATTTTGAGCATTCTAAGAATTCGACGAAACTTGACCCAAACAGTGGACTAGCCCCAAGAATTTGTGTGGTGAATTTGCTAAACTTAATAATAACTACAAGTTTGTATAAAAGGGAAACAGACTTGTTTTAATAAACCGTGCAAAACAGCTAACTTTTGAACGTTCTCAAAATTCGACGAAACATGACACAAACGTTGCTCTAGACCAAGAATTTGTGGGTTAAATTTTCTAAGCGTAATAATAACTACAAGTTTGATAAAAGAGAAACAAACTTGCTTTAATAAAACCGTGTAAAACAGCTAAATTTTGAACGTTATCAAAACTCGACGAAACATGATCCAAACGTTGGTCTAGACCCAAGAATTTGTGTGGTAAATTTGCTAAGCGTAATATTAACTACATGTTTGTATAAAAGGGAAACAAACTTGCTTTGATAAAATCGTGCAAAACAACAAATTTTGAACGTTCTTAGAATTCGATAAAACTTGACCCAAACGTTGCTCT
>NW_011629611.1:0-610 GCF_000512975.1 Sesamum indicum
AACGGACTAATTAAATAATATAATTATATAAATTAATAAAAATTAAATTACAATTTCCGTACCTCTGTTTTCCGAATGTGTGAGCGTCGGTGTGTGTAAATGTGGGTGTGTGTGTTAATATGTAATTTCCCTTTCAATTCACATACTTATATATATATATATATGTTTAATAATTGGTGAGGCGGTGGCAGCACATGCCACTGCCCACCTCTTTTTCCCCTTTTTTTTTTTTTATTTTTATTTTTCTTTTTATAATTAACATCTTCCTAATTTCCTAATTAGTATAATTTACTTCCAAATATTATAATAAACTTCAATTTAATCCGTTCAAGTGTTAGTACATTCCAAATTCAATCTATAATTTATTTACTAATTAAATTTAAATTTTTAATAATTACCAATTAGTCTCCCAATTACGTGAAAAATTCTACGGACGTTACAGGGGCAGTTTGGAGTATTATATTTGGATATAAATTTTATGAAAGGTTGCCGGTTATTCATTATCTTGTAAGATGATCCTGATGATCCTGGTTGTAATGTGGTTGTAATGGTATCAGAGCCATGGTAGTAGTAATTAATATGTTATGGATCAACACATGACTTTATTCAT
>NW_011629612.1:0-609 GCF_000512975.1 Sesamum indicum
TGTTTTGCGAGTTTTTAATAATGATAGTTTATTTTCCTTTTATATAAACTTGTAGTTATTGTTATGCTTAGTAAATTTACCATACAAATTCTTGGGAGTAGACCAACGTTTGGGTCATGTTTCGTCGAATTCTGAGAATGTTCAAAATTTAGTTGTTTTGCGCGGTATTATTAAAGCAAGTTTGTTTCCGTTTTACACAAACTTGTACTTATTATTATTCTTAGCAAATTTACCACACAAATTCTTTGGTCTCGACCAACCTTTGGGTCAAGTTTCATCAAATTCTGAGAACGTTCAAAATTAATCTGTTTTGCGCGGTTTTATTAAAGCGAGTTTGTTTCCCTCTTACACAAACTAGTAGGTATTATTACGCTTAGCAAGTTTACCACACAAATTCTTGGGTCTAGATTCAAGTTTCGTCGAATTCTGAGAACGTTCAATATTTAGCTGTTTTGCGCGTTTTTGTTAAAGCAAGTTTGTTTCGCTTTTACACAAACTTGTTGTTATTATTATGCTTAGCAAATTACCACATATATTTTTAGGTCTAGACCAACGTTTGGGTCAAGTTTATTTAGCTGTTTTGCGAGTTTTTAATAATCGAAGTTTGTT
>NW_011629613.1:0-608 GCF_000512975.1 Sesamum indicum
GACTGAACATGAAGTCTCCTCACACAATGAGAGGGGTAAGGCAGTGGTTATTTATAATACATTTGATGCTTCGAATTTACTTGACGATACAGATGAGAATACTAGGGGTCCTAACATATGCAGCCCCACTAGTAGTCATCCATGTTGAATATCGCGATATGGAACGTCCGGGGGCTGAATAAGAGAGACCATCAGCTCGCATTAAAGGACCTTGCCTCTGAATATAGGTTAAATTTTCTGGGCATTTTAGAAACTCGGGTTCGGATTAACAGTGTCGTGCATATTCAGTCTTTTTTGCTTCCTCATTGGAAATGGTTTGTTGATTATGCATCTGTGGGTAATCGTATATGGATTGCGTGGGATGAGAATGAAGTTGATGTTCATATCCTTGAGGTGGGGAATCAATTTATGCATTGTCGGGTCACTAACAGGGCTGATAGTGAATCTATCATTATCACTGTTGTTTATGGAGCTTCTGAGATTGCAGACCGTCGGAGCTTATGGAGTACATTGGATATACTGGCTCGACAGTGCACGAATGATCCGTGGCTAGTGGGAGGCGATTTCAATGCAGTCCGAGATATGAATGAGGTGTGTGGAGCTTCAGG
>NW_011629614.1:0-235 GCF_000512975.1 Sesamum indicum
AGGTTTGTTTCCCTTTTATACAAACTTGTAGTTATTATTATGCTTATCAAATTTACCACACAAATCCTTTGTTCTAGACCAACGTTTAAGTCAAGTTTCGTCGAATTCTGAAAACGTTCAAAATATAGTTGTTTTGCACAGTTTTATTAATGCAAGTTTTATTCCCTTTTATACAAATATGTAGTTATTATTACGCTTAGCAAACTTACCACACAAATTCTTTGGTCTAGACCGA
>NW_011629614.1:257-608 GCF_000512975.1 Sesamum indicum
AGAACGTTCAAAATTTAGTTGTTTTGCACGGTTTTATTATAGCAAGTTTGTTACCCATTTATACAAACTTGTAATTATTATCACGCCTAGCAAATCTACCACACAAATTATTGGGTCTAGACCAACGTTTGGGTCAAGTTTCGTCAAATTCATAGAATATTCAATATTTAGCTGTTTTGCATGGTTTTATAAGAGCAAGTTTGTTTCCCTTTTATTCATACTTGTAGTTATTATTATACTTAGAAAATTTACCACTCAAATTCTTTGGTCTAGACCAACCTTTGGGTCAAGTTTCGTCGAATTCTAAAAACGTTCAAAATATAGCTATTTTGCACGATTTTTATAAAGCAA
>NW_011629615.1:0-607 GCF_000512975.1 Sesamum indicum
TAACGTTCTCATAATTCAACGAAACTTGACCCAATTGCTGGTCCAGACCCATCCATTTGTGTTGTAAATTTTCCAAGGGTAATACTAACTACAAGTTAGTATAAAAGCGTAACAAACTTGCTTTAATAAAATCGTGGAAAACAGCTAAATTTTGAATGTTTTCAGAATTCGACGAAACTTGACCCAAACATTGGTCTAGACCCAAGCATTTGTGTTGTAAATTTTCTAAGCGTACTAATAACTACAAGTTAGCATAAAAGGAATACAAACTTTCTTTAATAAAACCGTATAAAACAACTAACTTTCGAACGTTCTCAGAATTCGAGAAACTTGACCCAATCGCAGGTCTAGACCCATCCATTTGTGTTGTAAATATGCTAAGCGTAATAATAAGTACAAGTTAGTATAAAAGGCAAACAAACTTGCTTTAATAAAACCGTGCAAAATAGCTAAATTTCGAACGTTCTCAAAATTCGACGAAACTTGATCCAAACGTTGGTCTTGACCCAAGCATTTGTGTAGTAAATTTGCTAAGTGTAATAATAATTACAAGTTAGTTTAAACGGGAAACAAACTTTGTTTAATAAAACCGTGCAAAACAGCTAAA
>NW_011629616.1:0-606 GCF_000512975.1 Sesamum indicum
ATGCCACCTTTTGTGGAGAGTGGTGGATGAAGGGCCACCTTCTCATGAGGATTCGAGGAACCTTCCAGCGGAGAAGGATGAGCATAATGTTGAGGTGCTTAGGCACAATTGCACATGAGGTGCTTGGAACAAGCCACCCTTGGGGTTGCGAGGAGTGGATGTTGAGACCCCTTCGTTTGTGGGCAGTTGTCGGTATGTGCCGTATGTGGCCGAGCAGAAATGTGGGATGGAATGCTGTTGTGGTAGATGAGAGTGCGTCTAGAGGAATGACAGCACGCTTCAAGAACCAGAGGAGCATAAGCATCCGTTATGAGAAAAACGGCAACTTGTCCGGAGCTTGAGTGGGAGCAGCCCACTAAGCCGTGCGTTGGATGCTCGTCAGAAGCATAGTTGAGCGGAACTGCGAATGTTCTTCGAGGGGATTCTGACACCATATTATGGGCTCTTTGGTTGATGGATTTCCGAGGGGGACTACCGAGTTGAGATTTGAGGGGAGCATCAGGCTCCACTGACACCACGAGCAGCATGGTGCGGTCGGGCTTGAAATGGAATTCGAGTTTGCGGTTGGGCTGGGGGTTGAAAATCCCCTTCTTGTGGGTGCTAGCA
>NW_011629617.1:0-606 GCF_000512975.1 Sesamum indicum
CAAATTCTGACAACGTTCAAAACTTTTGCACGATTTTATTAAAGCAAGTTTATTTCCTTTTTATACTAACTCGTACTTATTATTACGCTTAGCCAATTTACCACACAAATTCGCAGCTCTAGACCAACATTTGTGTCAAGTTTCGTCGAATTCTGTGAACGTTAAAATTTAGCTGTTTTGCACGATTTTATTAAAGCAAGTTTGTTTCCCTTTTGTACTAAATTGTAGTTGTTATTATGCTTTCCAAAATTACCACACAAATTCTTGGGCGTAGACCAACGTTTGTGTCAAGTTTCGTCGAATTTTGAGAACGATCAAAATTTAGCTGTTTTTTGCACGATTTTATTAAAGCAAATTCATTTTCCTTTTATACTAACTTGTAGTTATTATTGAGCTTAGCAAATATACAACACAAATGCTTGGATATAGACCAATGTTTGGGACAAGGTTCGTCGAATTCGTAGAATGTTCAAAAGTTAGCTGTTTTGCACAATTTCATTAAATCAAATTTGTTTTCCTTTTGCACTAACTTGTTGGTATTATTAACAACACAAATTCTTAGTTCTAGACCTACAGTTGGGTCAAGTTTCCTCGAATTCTATGAAC
>NW_011629618.1:0-606 GCF_000512975.1 Sesamum indicum
TAGATTACCATCATATTGGTGAAATTATTACTATGTGATATGTAATGGTAATGTAGGGATATGCGGGATATACTTATGTGATAATCATATAATTGATTGTTGATGAAATCAAATTGGTAGTTGTTGTTGAAGAAGTGATTATTATAAAGAAAAGAATGATGATCGTGAATTGAAATAAAAGATGATGCTTACCTAGTTGGAAACACAGTCAATGGTTTATGAAAATGTGATTGATATTGAGATATGAAAAATATGTGAATTAAGCTAGGTACCATGGCGCGTAGGGTACCGGGGTATTCCGGGGCAGCAGGGAATATCCTGTGCTTGTTAGCTACACTGTGGGGGTACCATGTTTGTGTGATGTCCTGTGCTATATTGCTACACAGCTGAAGTAAAAGAGTGTGGGGATATCACACAACGGGTATCCTGTGCTGTATATGATATGATGATGGCCGGCAAAACCATTGACTGATGATGTATACCAATTAGAGTAAGTGGGGCCCTTAGCTAATAAACGATAATGTTGAATATTGTTTCATAGCTTGATTTATAATTGTGAATAGGTATTACTGCTTATATTTGTTGTTGCTATTGACAATGACTGTT
>NW_011629619.1:0-606 GCF_000512975.1 Sesamum indicum
AATTTGCAAAGCGTAATAATAAATAAAAGCTAGTGTATAAGGAAAACGAACTTGTTTTTCTTAAACCATGCTAAACAGCTAAATTCTGAATGTTTTCAAAATTCCACGAAACTCGAACCAAAGGTAGGCCTTGACCCATGCATTTGTGTGGTAAATTTGCTAAGCGTGATAATAATTACAAGTCACTGTAAAAGGGAAACGAGCTTGCTTTAATAAAACCGTGCAAAAGAGCTAAGTTTTGAACGTTCTCACAATTCGAAGAAACTTGAACCAAACGTAGGTCTAGTCCCATGCATTTGTGTGGTAAATTTGATAAGCATAATAATAACTACAAGTAGTGTAAAAGGGAAACGAACTTGCTTTAAAAAAATCGTGCAAAACAGCTTAGTATCAAACGTTCTCAGAATTCCACGAAACTTGACCCAAATGTGGTGTAGACCCATGCATTTGTGTGGTAAATTTGCTAAGTGTAATTATAATTACAAGTTAGTGTAAAAACGGAAACGAACTTGCTTTAATAAACCGTGCAAAACAACTAAATATTGAACGTTCATAGAATTCCATGAATCTTGACCCAAACGCTGGTCTACACCCATTCGTTTGTGT
>NW_011629620.1:0-605 GCF_000512975.1 Sesamum indicum
ATTTGATTTGATGTATATAAAATTTATATAAAATTAAATTTTTTTAATAATGAATATCATTTTTACATTTATATATTTGAATACAAACAATACATTTGACTTATTCTTTATTTTTGATATTTTTATACCGTATTGAATATATATAAAAAGTGATCTATATTTAATAAAATATCATAATTTAAATCGGGTCAAATTCAATAAAAAATTTCGATACATATTAAAAATATCGAACTAAAATATCGATTATGTATTCCTTAATTAATTTTAGCGAATTAAAGTGCTGTTTTATTATATACTGATATCAAAATGAAAAAATTCGCTAAAATTAATTAAGGAATACATAATCGATATTTTAGTTCGATATTTTTAATATGTATCGAAATTTTTTATTGAATTTGACCCGATTTAAATTATGATATTTTATTAAATATAGATCACTTTTTATATATATTCAATACGGTATAAAAATATCAAAAATAAAGAATAAGTCAAATGTATTATTTGTATTAAAATATATAAATGTAAAAATGATAGTCATTATTAAAAAAATTTAATTTTATATAAATTTTATATACATCAAATCAAATGTCAAATAAGCTTGCTTG
>NW_011629621.1:0-605 GCF_000512975.1 Sesamum indicum
GGGTCAAGTTTCTTCGAATTCTGATAACGTTCAAAATTTAGTTGTTTTGCGTGGTTTTGTTCAAGCAAGTTAGTTCCGTTTTATATAAACTTGTAGTTGTTTTTTCGCTTAGCAAATTTACCACACAAATTCTAGGGTCTAGGCCATCGTTTGAGTCAAGTTTCGTCGAATTCTGAGAACGTTGAAAATTGAGTTGTTTTGTGTGGTTTAGTTATAGCAAGTATGTTTCCCTTTTATACAAACTTGTAGTTATTGTTACACTTAGCAAATTTACCACACAAATTCTTGGGTCTAGACCAACGTTTGGGTCAAGTTTTGTCGAATTCTGAAAACGTTCAAAATTTAGCAATTTTGCGCAGTTTATTAAAGCAAATTTATTTCCATTTTATAGAAACTTGTAGTTATTATTACCATTTGCAAATTTTCCACACAAATTCTTGGGTCTAGACAAACGTTTGGGTCAAGTTTCTCGAATTCTGAGAACGTTCAAAATTTAGCTATTTTGCGCGGTTTATTAAAGAAAGTTTGTTTTCTTTTTATACAAACTTTTAGTTATTGTTACACTTAGCAAATTTACCATACAAATTTTTGGGTCCAGACCAACG
>NW_011629622.1:0-604 GCF_000512975.1 Sesamum indicum
GAACGTTCAGAATTCGACGAAACTTGACCCAAATGTTGGTCCTGACCCAAGAATTTGTTTGGTAAATTTGCATAACGTAATAATAACTACAAGTTTGTATAATAGGGAAGCGAACTTGTTCTAATAAAACCGTGCAAAACAGCTAAATTGAACATTCTCAAAATTCGAGGAAACTTGACCCAAATGTTGGACTAGACCCAAGAATTTGTGTGGTAAATTTGCTGAGTGTAATAATAACTGTAAGTTTGTATATCGGGGAAACAAAGGGGCTAGAATAAAACCGTGCAAAAGAGATAAATTTTGAACATTCTCAGAATTCAACGAAACTTGACACAAACGTTGGTCTCAACCCAAGAATTTGCTTGGTAAATTTGCTGAGCATAAAAATAACTAATAGTTTGTATAAAAAGAAAGCAAACTTGCTCTAATAAAACCGTGCAAAAGAGATAAATTTTGAACATTCTCAGAATTCGAGGAAACTTGACCTAAGCGTTAGACTAGACCCAAGAATCTATGTGGTAAATTTGTTGAGAGTAATAATAACTATAAGTTTGTATAACGGGAAAACAAAGTTGCTCTAATAAAACCGTGCAAAACAGCTAAA
>NW_011629623.1:0-603 GCF_000512975.1 Sesamum indicum
AACAAGTTTGTTTTCCTTTAGTATAAACTAGTAGTTATTATTATGCTTAGCTAATTTACCACACAAATTCTATTGACTAGACCAACGTTTGGGTCAAGTTTAATCGAATTCTGACTACGTTCAAAATTTAGCGGTTTTGCACGGTTTTATTAAAGCAAGTTAGTTTTCCTTTAATACAAACTTGTAGTTATTATTATGCTTAGCAAATTTATCACACAAATTCTTGTGTCTAGATTAATGTTTGGGTTAAATTTCGTCGAATTCTGAGAATGTTCAAAATTTAAGAGTTTTGCACGGTTTTATAAAAGCAAGTTTGTTTTCATTTTATACAAACTTGTAGTTGTTATTATGTTTAGCAAATTTGCCACACAAATTCTTGGGTCAAGACCAACGTTTGGGTCAAGTTTCGTCGAATTCTGAGAATGTTCAAAATTTAGCTGTTTTTGCACGGTTTTATAAAAGCAATATTTGTTTCCCTTTTATACATACATGTAGTTATTGTACACTTAGCAAATTTACGTCACAAATTCTTGAGCCTTAACCAACGTTTGCGTCAAGTTTCATCGAATTATGAGAACGTTGAAAATTTAGCTGTTTTGCATG
>NW_011629624.1:0-603 GCF_000512975.1 Sesamum indicum
AAACAAAAATTATTTCTGTAGCAAAGATAGGCTCAGATCTTAAGCCAGATCCAAGAACCGAGAAGGGTAATCGGTCACAACAGTTCCGTACCCACAACGCCAACACACGGTTGCACCACTCTCACAAAGAAGAATCACAGTTTAGCTTTAGATCACAGAGATCGCACAAGGTCACAGAGACTCTCAAAGATATTGCTCACAGAGAACTTTAGAACACGAAAGAGGTAGTGTATATTCTTATCAGTGTATGTGAGCCGAGAAGAGAATGCCCTTATAAAGGGATGAGAATAATCCGATTAAGGAAAGCCATGGAGGCTTTCCTTAAGCCTTCGAATTGGCTAAGGAAAAACTCCATGAAATCAGGTGAAGATGATAGAGGAGATTTGCAGATATTTGAGTGAGAAAGAGAGAGATGGTTTCGGCGCATAAAGAAAGGGGAAGAAAAATCTGAGCACAAGAATTAGGTTTACCACTTTAAATATAGTGGATTGATGGGTCGGGTCGGGTAGACACGGGTTTGGGTAGTGGGCCATCCGAAGTGTGTTGGGTTGGTGGGCTTGTTTAATAAGTACCTGGGGCCAAATACTATGACAAACACCACTT
>NW_011629625.1:0-601 GCF_000512975.1 Sesamum indicum
GACTATGCCTATGTGTTTTTAAAAGAATAACTTGGGCTAAGCCCAAACAATTGAAAAAAAAAAAAGCTGCTTGCAATATATAGTATATGATTTTTATTTTTATTAATGTTCCACATATAAATATTTATATTCAAATTAATAAAATTGAAGTAACCTTTTGAACTTCTAATTACGTAAATTATTATTGTCTTCTGAAATTAATTATTTTATTTTTTAGTGAATCGATTACAATTATGTCATAAATTTTAATCATCAGCTATCATAGACTCGGACCTGTAACCTTTTGATTATGGGGCCTTAATTTTGTTAACTAAAATAGTCATCGCCAAAAATAAAAAATCCCATTCAGACAACTTGAAGTTTTTTCTGTGTTTTTGTTATCCCGTTCTCATTAAGATTTTAAGGAAAAAAATTGATATTTTCATTGCGGATGAAGTATAGAGGTCGTGGTAGAAAAACGGTGGGTAATTAAGGATATACAAAAAGATATTAAATAAGGAATAAAATTAGAAATTTATATAATTTTTTTACTAACGTCAACACTTTTTCGTCCAAATTTTATCGAAAGAGGGTCAGGTGTAAACAATAAATTCTTCCTAAT
>NW_011629626.1:0-601 GCF_000512975.1 Sesamum indicum
TGCTAAGAATAATAATAACTACAAGTTTTTATAAAAGGGAAACAAACTTGCACTAATAAAACCGTGTAAAAGAACTAAATTTTGAACGTTCTCAGAATTCGATGAAACTTGACCCAAACGTTTGTCTGAACCCAAGCATTGCTGTGGTAAATTTGCTAAGCGTAATAATAACTAAAAGTTTGTATAAAAGGGAAACAAAGTTGCTATAATAAAATTGTGCAAAGCTAAATTTTGAACGATCTCAGAATTCGACGAAACTTGACCCAAACGTTGGTCTAGACCCATGAATTTGGGTTGTAAATTTGCTAAGCATAATAATAACTACAAAGTTTTTATAAAAGGCAAACAAACTTACTTTAATAAAACCGTACAAAACAGCTAAACTTTAAACGTTCTTAGAATTCGACGAAACTTGACCCAAACGTTGGTTTAGACCTAAGAATTTGTTTGGTAATTTGCTATGCTTTAATAATAACTACAAGTTTGTATAAAAGCAAAACAATCTTGCTCTAATAAAACCGTGCAAAACTGCTAAATTTTGAAAATTGTCAGAATTCAACGAAACTTGACCCAAACGTTGGTCTAGACCCAACAGTTTGTG
>NW_011629627.1:0-601 GCF_000512975.1 Sesamum indicum
TTTTTTTATATGAGATTCTATATGTGGAAAAAATTCTTTTTTCTCAATCGTAATACTTTTTGTTTTTCTCACTCTATCTTGGTGTGTGTGTGTGTGGGGTAGGGGTGGGGGGGAGGGATGTCATACTGTTCAATCTGTGGGAAAGATTCTTTCTTCTCCATCTTAAAACTCTCTCTTTCTCTTGTCTTTTTTTTTTCTTTAAACTGATAAATTTAATGCATTGTGGATGGGAATTACATGCCAATCCAAACAACAAAGTGTTAAATCTAGGATTGTTAAAAGTTGGGTGTTCAAATGAAATTTGGTTAAAATTGTGATAAGTTGTTACAAATTCAAACAAATTAATAAATTTAATGACATAAATTACTATAATACTTTTTTTTATTTTAAGATCAGATTTAATTAAGTGTTATGTTTATTTACTGCTTGTTTTGAATTACCTCTTGATATAAGAATTCAACAAGCCAACAAAGTTGTTGTACAGTAAATACATACACTGAAGTAGAACTTAATTAGAGGAAATCTATTGACAGTCAAACCAAATTAAGGGATGAACACTTTGTACATGCATATAGTTGTCATGTAGTCAAACCAAATTAAG
>NW_011629628.1:0-601 GCF_000512975.1 Sesamum indicum
TATAAATGACTTGTCAAATGTACTTGCTTCTACGAATGGGTTAGAAATATTTCACCAAGTTAACCATAAAACAGTGGCAGCAAGTCCAAGGCTTTACCTAAGGATAATTCAGCTCAATAAGGTTTCTTGAGCTAAGACAAGAAAGATAACATAACCGGAATTGCTAAAGAGACAATGTTTTGACTCATTCAACCATACAAAAGATGTTTCAAGAAAGGAGATTAATTTTTCTTGTTAGGAAAACGAAAGCTAAAAACATGTAGGTCATTGGGAGAAAAAGAGAGTGGGGAGCTTAAAGTATCCATTTAACTGACCATTGGTTCAGCACTTGCAGCTGATAAAGTATCCAACAGTGAATTCTGGGGTTCCATTTCTTCATGCCATAGAGGGAGGCTGTCCCCGGGATAAAATTTTCTAGTAACGCCATCTTTGTTGATCTGCAAACGAGGATTCACAACAATCAGGTTTATGCAAGACTAGGTACAGAATTTTCCTTAACCGCTGCACCAATACCATTTGATGGTTTGAGTCAATTAATTACTTCTCATGATATTGGCTAGTATATGAATTAACTGTATGTTACAACCTTGACATAGAGTTG
>NW_011629629.1:0-601 GCF_000512975.1 Sesamum indicum
GTTTAGATCTGTTATTCTAAATATAAATTCTATAAGAAGTACTGACTTAAAACTGAAAATTGCTCAATCTTAAAAGTGGAAAGACAATTCTTTTGGCTTTCCCTTTGAATTTGAAATAAAGCTTTTTGACAAAAAAAAAAATCAAAATTGGCTTACCTAATTTTTTTATATGAGATTCTATATGTGGAAAAAATTCTTTTTTCTCAATCGTAATACTTTTTGTTTTTCTCACTCTATCTTGGTGTGTGTGTGTGTGGGGTAGGGGTGGGGGGGAGGGATGTCATACTGTTCAATCTGTGGGAAAGATTCTTTCTTCTCCATCTTAAAACTCTCTCTTTCTCTTGTCTTTTTTTTTTCTTTAAACTGATAAATTTAATGCATTGTGGATGGGAATTACATGCCAATCCAAACAACAAAGTGTTAAATCTAGGATTGTTAAAAGTTGGGTGTTCAAATGAAATTTGGTTAAAATTGTGATAAGTTGTTACAAATTCAAACAAATTAATAAATTTAATGACATAAATTACTATAATACTTTTTTTTATTTTAAGATCAGATTTAATTAAGTGTTATGTTTATTTACTGCTTGTTTTGAATTACC
>NW_011629630.1:0-599 GCF_000512975.1 Sesamum indicum
AACTCCACCTTATACGCCACCGTCCCAATACGCCTAAGGATAGGCAAAGGACCAACATATTTCTGCATCAATCGAGGATCTCTCCACCTTGATGACTTTGACAATTTTGGATTCGGGACCTTCACCAGCACCAGGTCTCCCGCATTGAACTCAATGAAGCGGCGATTCTGATCTGCATACTTCTTCATCCGCTTCTGAGCTGTCTCCAGGCAACTTCTAACGATATCAACGTTCTTCTTCCACTCCTGGGAGAAACTTCGAGTAAGAGGGGATCTCACACTTTGGGGAATGTCAAGGGTGTGAGGAAGGAGCGGCTGCTGCCCAGTAATGATTTCAAAAGCGCTCTTGTTGGTGGTGGAAGAGCTCTTTTGAACATTGAAATATAGCTGAGCGACATCCAAGAGCTTCACCCAATCCTTCTGCGTACCTCGCACATAGTGCCGAAGGTAGTCCTGCAATGTAGAATTAAAGCGTTCTGTCTGATCATCGGACTGTGGATGATAGCTCGAGCTCATGGAAGGTGTGGATCCGAGAAGTTTGAACAACTCGGTCCGGAAGACGCCAGTAAATCGGGAGTCACGATCACTGACAATATCTTT
>NW_011629631.1:0-598 GCF_000512975.1 Sesamum indicum
AACCCTCTTCACGAAAAATTCAAGAAATGAAATGAAAGGAAGAGCAAGATGATTTTGAGTATTTTTTACCAATGGCTTTTTTCTTTCTCGGATCAAATGGAGAAACCCATTTCTTTAAAAATTCAAGAAATGAACTGAAGAAACCCTCTACATTAAAAATCCAAAAAACGAAATGAAAGGAAGAGCAAGATGATTTTGAGTATTTTTTACCGGTGGCTTTTTTCTTTCTCGGATCAAATGGAGAAACCCATTTCTTTAAAAATTCAAGAAATGAACTGAAGAAACCCTCTACGAAAGGAAGAGCAAAATGATTTTGAGTATTTTTACCAGTGGCTTTATTCTTTCTCGGATCAAATGGAGAAACCCTCTTCACACAAACATCAAGAAATGAACTGAAGAAACCCTCTTCACAAAAAATTCAAGAAATTAATTGAAAGGAAGAGCAAGATGATTTTGAGTATTTTTACCAGTAGCTTTATTCCTTCACTGATCAAATGGAGAAACCCTCTTCACCAAAAATTCAAAAGATGAACTGAAAAAACCCTCCTCACGAAAAATTCAAGAAATGAAATGAAAGGAAAAGCAAGATGATTTTGAG
>NW_011629632.1:0-598 GCF_000512975.1 Sesamum indicum
AACTTGACCCAAACGTTGGTCTACACCCAATAATTTGTGTATTAAATTTGCTAAGCGTAATAATAACTAAAAGTGTGTAAAAGGAAAAAAGACTTTCTTAAATAAAACCGTCCAAAATAGCTAAATTTAGAACGTTCTCAGAATTCGACCAAATTTGACCAAAACGTTGGTCTGCACATAAGAATTTGTGTGGTAAATTTGCTAAGCGTAATAATAATTACATGTTTGTATAAAAAGGAAACAAACTTGCTTTAATAAAACAGTGCAAATAAGCTTAATTTTGAACGTTTTCAGAAATCGACGAAACTTGACCCCAACGTTGGTCTAGAAACAAGAATTTGTGTGGTAAATTTGCTAACCGTAATAAAAGCTACAAGTTCGTGTAAAAGGAAAACAAATTTCCTTTAATAATACCGTCCAAAACAGCTAAATTTTGAATGTTCTCAGAATTCGACGAAACTTAACCCAAACGTTGGTCTACACCTAATAATTTGTGTATTAAATTTGCTAAGCGTAATAATAACTAAATGTGTGTGTAAAAGGAAAAAAAACTTTCTTAAATAAAATCGTCCAAAATAGCTAAATTTGGAACGTTCTC
>NW_011629633.1:0-598 GCF_000512975.1 Sesamum indicum
CTGGAGCATTGGAAAAGGGGATATCTCATTTTGGTTTGACAATTGGATGGGGGAGAAAGCACTTTGGCTCCCTCTAGGTGGACACAACCACCCCTCATCCTCGGTCAATCACTTTTGGAAAGACAAAGCTTGGGACTTGGATAAACTTATGGAGCTCCTCCCACACCAACTGGCTCACGAAATCAGCCAAGTGCCTTTTGATGACGAACGAGCAGACATCCCTCATTGGAAACTTAGTGGAGACGGCACTTTCACCATCAAGTCAACTTGGAACTCCATTAGGCAGGCCCGATCAACCCAGCAACTGTTTAAGGAAATCTAGTGCCCCTTCATCACACCAACCATGTCCATATTTCTCTGGAGAATCTTGGGGGATAAAATCCCGGTGGATCAGAGGATTCAGTCCAAAGGCATCCAGCTTGCCTCCAAATGCACTTGTTGCAGTAATATTGAAAGTCACGTGTTCCTAGAGGGCCCCGAAATCTCGAAAGTGTGGGATTTCTTTGCTAGGAAATTCAATACCACGTTCCCGTCGACAAACAACATCACCTTGTTCCTCAGTTTCTGGAGGTTCTCTTCAATTGGTAAGAACCACATC
>NW_011629634.1:0-597 GCF_000512975.1 Sesamum indicum
AAAAATAAAGCACCTTCTGGAATATCCAACCCTCTAAGGCTGACCATCCTCTAGCAGCTTTTGGAACGTTTTCTGCAAAACAAACAAAATTATTAACACTTTAAAACAAGAATTTATTTTTTTTAAAAAAATAATATTAATACTGTAGCTACTTACCTCCACCTCCAATGCCCTCGGCCCGCTCCAGCCGCCGTCCACTTTTTTCTTGCAGCACCCTCCAATAATTCCATCTGCTTGGGGGCTGGCCGAGCTTTGCTTCCTGTAGAAGAAAAAACATTTAGCATCTTATTCTATAAGGACTCCCGCTGAAAGTCGAATCTGGCCCAATACGTCTGGAGCTGGAGCCAGATCCAAACCCTGTTGGCCAGCCAGAGTGGCCTGACCAGGCTGGACAGGGCGACGGAAAGTATCTTCCAGATTTACTTATCGGATAACATGTGGAACACCCAGAACATCGACTCATCATTACAGTTCCACCAGTAGGTCATCTACAATAATAAAATTAAACAAAATATTAGTAAATTTTATTAAATAAATAGATTATTAGATAAAATCAAATTAATTTAAAATTGGTTACCTTCATGCTCTCAAACCACA
>NW_011629635.1:0-597 GCF_000512975.1 Sesamum indicum
TCGCCAAATATGGTATATGCATGCACCAAGTAAAGCTCGATAGCTACATTAACAATATGTTTTCCCCTCCATTTCCTTGATGCCCATTCCATATCTCTTGCCCATTCGCGATTGGGCCAAGCAAATCGGATCTGTTGACGAACAGCTGTAAGGCATCTTCTACTGAATCGACATCGGAAGAACAAGTGAGTGTGTGTCTCCGCAGTATCATCGTCACAAAGGATGCATCCACCCAAATGATTTAACCATGGTTTGTCTGTCGTTGGTAGCTTTTCCTGAATGGCTAACCATAGGATGAAGGTATGTCGGGGGATCTTCAATATTAAAGCAAGTTTGTTTCGCTTTTATACTAACTTCTAGTTATTATTACGCTTAGCAAATTTACAACACAAATGGATGGGTCTAGTCCTGCGATTGGGTCATGTTTCGTTGAATTCTGAGAACGTCCAAAAGTTAGCTGTTTTGCACGGTTTTATTAAAATAAATTTTTGTCCCTTTTATAGTAACTTGTAGTTATTATTACGCCTAGAAAATTAAACACACAAACTCTTGGGTCTAGACCTACGTTTGGGTCAAGTTTCGTCCAATGCTGAGAAT
>NW_011629636.1:0-596 GCF_000512975.1 Sesamum indicum
GACTACATCATTTTAGAAGCGGGCTCGGGATCTTTAACAATCTATAAGGCAACTCAGAAGACCATGATAGTTTAGAGAAAACTCATAAAGAAAAATTATTCGTAGCTTCCTTGCAAGCAGAATTACCAATCCAGGGCCTTCATCAAATCAAAGTGCTTCTTACACATATCTACGAACTTCGGATGCCATGAAAACGCTGCAGGTGCAGGACAACTGAGAGTATGAAACTTCATCGTCTGAAAAAATTGACTGCGTTTTTTTCTCAATTTTATCGGCCACAAATTTGAGAAGTTTTGCTTAATGATGCCCCCTCCTTGTTTTGAATTTTTCATTTCCTTGTCTGTCCGTCTTTTTTTTGTGGTGTGTGGGTGTGGTGTGTGTGTGTGTGTGTGTGCATGCACGTGTGCGGTGTGGGGTGTGTGTGTGTGCGCATGTGTGTGGGTGGTGTGTGCGTGCGTGTTGGGTGTGTGTGTGTGTGTATGCGTGTGGAGTGTGTGGGGGTATCACCATAGTTTTGCAATATTCTATACTCATTACGGGTATTGTGTGTCTTTATGGTCTATTTATGTCCTTTGTAATATTTTTGTGTGCTTGCA
>NW_011629637.1:0-190 GCF_000512975.1 Sesamum indicum
ATAGTAATTCAACCTAGTACGAGAGGAACCGTTGATTCGCACAATTGGTCATCGCGCTTGGTTGAAAAGCCTTGTGGCGCGAAGCTACCGTGCGCTGGATTATGACTGAACGCCTCTAAGTCAGAATCCGGGCTAGAAGCGACGCGTACGCCCGCCGTCCGCTTGCCGACCCGCAGTAGGGGCCCCAGGG
>NW_011629637.1:201-596 GCF_000512975.1 Sesamum indicum
CGTGGGCCAGGCCATCGCGGCGGAGGAGCCGCGCTGGCCGCCTTGAAGTACAATTCCCATCGAGCGGCGGGTAAAATCCTTTGCAGACGAGTTAAATACGCGACGGGGTATTGTAAGCGGCAGAGTGGCCTTGCTACCACGATCCGCTAAGATTCAGCCCTTTGTCGTTTCGATTCGTCCCTCCCCCCCTCCTCCGTGCCCCCTCCAATCCTCATTCTTTCGCCCGAGACGGTCCGGGGGCTACCCCCTGCTCGTGTGCCTTGTTTCGCCTGAGTCCCGAAAAAATGACCAGGTCCCGACCCCCACAGGGCGAGCGTGTGCGTGCATCCGTACGAAAGAGATGGTGCCTTGCGTGAAATAATGAAAACCCAACACGCGGCACCGGTCGGGCCGTC
>NW_011629638.1:0-595 GCF_000512975.1 Sesamum indicum
CATGTAAGTCATTAAACAGAATTAGCGTTCTTTAGAACATCCATGTAATCAATCAAAAACAAAAGAGTACACTGCAGCACAAAGCAGTTATATCTGAGGTTCATTTCTCATCTCCTGTTGGCCAGAGGCCTGCTCAGGCACATCCCAATCAACAACACGTCCTTTCACCTGTTCACGGTACAGATCCGAAGCCATAGTTGCTATTTGTGCAGACAACAATGCAGCCATTGCTGGAGTCCACACAAGTTCAGGAGTTTCTGTTGTTTGTTCAAGAGCAGTCACAACTGCTTCAGGCAGAAATCCTGCCAGAGTTATCGCCACTCTAGGCCCATGCATAGTCTGGCCAACAAGCTTCCCTAATAGCGAAGCTGCTGCGGCTCTTTGCTGCAACGGAATCTCTTCTATACAAAATTTCCATTTTAGAGCACAAGATAGAATTCTTAAGAAACCGCTATCTATGAGATCAGCATACCTTGTATTGGCAAGAGAACTTCAAAAATGAAAACCACCCCTCCATGCTTTGTAGCTGCCCAAGCTAGCTCCGGCGTGCTTGCCAAGGCATAGAGAACATGCAAAGCTCCTTCACGGCAGCTGG
>NW_011629639.1:0-594 GCF_000512975.1 Sesamum indicum
TGGCTTTAGGGAACGAGGCCGAAGTGGATTGTGAGTTAACTGCGTCCAAGAAGGATTTCTTAGCCTGATTCAGAGTCACCAGCGGGGGTTGTGCAGCTTTGGCCGGAGGGGAAACTTGCAAGTTGGGTTGATGCGTGGTGGCTGGTCGATTAGGCTCGGCCACGTCGGCTCGGTCGAGATGACTGCCGAACGGAGGAAACTCGTTCGAGTTGAGCGGTGGCGGGGGCATCTCTGGAGGTTGCACAATGCCGGAATCGGAGCGGATAGAAGTGTTCTCCATGTGATTACGAGGAGACTGGTAGGTCTCCGCCATGGAACGGCCGGTGTACGGAGGAGAAACGGCGGAGCGACAGACGATGGAGTCCAATGAAGTGATCTCGGCAAAATGTTAACGAAAATGGCTGAAGGGCCTCGACAAGAGGAATGCAACGGTGGTGGTCTGGAGTCGTGGTTCGTTGGCACGGCGGAGATATGGTGGCTCGAAGGTGGCGCCGGTGGCGGAGCAAGCGTGAGAGAGGTGAAACCGGACAAACCTTGATGAAAATCCGTGGGAAGGGTCTCGTTAGCTTCGCCTCGATGAGACGAATCCGTTGA
>NW_011629640.1:0-593 GCF_000512975.1 Sesamum indicum
GAGTATGATTAGTAAATGATTTAGTAACTTTTTATGTTCTTTTGTACACAAAGATCAAATACTACTTGTTGCTCTATTGTATCTTATAGAATTGATAACATAATAATTTAAATTGCTCTAATTATATCTTAATTATTTGATAATCAGTCTTGTTTTATTGAATCTAATTTTTAATATCATTTAATTCAGAATTAAAAAAAAATCTTGTTTAGAATATGTTCTTTATAAAAAAAACAAACTCCAAAAATTACATATGTGTTTAAACTTTATTAATTAAATATGCAGATTACGAAGTTATGTATAAATGTTTACATTATTTAATGTGTGTCTCACACATCTTTGCTAATTAAAAGTTATAAGATTTGTCATATATATCTTACTAGCATAACTAAGAAGTTTTAACACTTTACCATTTGTAAATCAGTTAGCAAAAATACTTAAATTATTATTATCCATTTAATTTGTATTAATTTCCATTATACTTTCAAATTTATCTTACTAGTTTTGATTTAAAAAGAGTTGCATATAAATATATTATAATTAAATATAAGGTAAATTATCCTTTTGTGTATAAATATGTTCAATAAATATTA
>NW_011629641.1:0-593 GCF_000512975.1 Sesamum indicum
TTTGTATAAAAGGGAAACGAACTTCCTTTAATAAAACTGTGCAAAACATCTAAATTTTGTATGTTCTCAGAGTTCGATGAAACTTGAGCCAAACGTCTAGACCCAAGAATTTGTACGGTAAATTTGCTAAGCGTAATAATAGTTACAAGTTTGTATAAAAGGGAAACGAACTTGCTTTAACAAAACCGTGTAAAACAGCTAAATTTTGAACGTTCTTAGAATTCGACGAAATTTGACCCAAACGTTCGTCTGGACCCAAGAATTTATGTGGTAAATTTGCTAAACTTAATAATAACTACAAGTTTGTATAAAAGGGAAATCAACTTGCTTTAATAAAACCGTGTAAAACATCTAAATTTTGTACGTTCTTAGAATTCGACGAAATTTGACCCAAACGCTCGTTTGAACCCAAGAATTTATGTGGTAAATTTGCTAAGCTTAATAATAACTACAAATTTGTATAAAAGGCAAACAAAATTGTTCTAATAAATTGTGCAAAACAGCTAAATTTTGAACGTTCAAAGAATTCGACGAAACTTGACGCAAACGTTGGTCTAGACGCAAGAATTTGTGTGGTAAATTTGCTAAGCGTA
>NW_011629642.1:0-593 GCF_000512975.1 Sesamum indicum
TTTCCCCAATTTTAATACACCCGGACGAAATGGTCTATATTGATTTGTGTTGTTCGGACGAATGTGAATTCCTTTTCTTCTTCTTCTCCTTCTTTTTTCGGGATGGGCATTTTTGATGATTTTTTTGAATCTTGATCTCATAGTTCTGGGGAGAAATTGTACTAATGATATGGCGCCTGACAAATCCAAAAAATAAAAAAATCCACCGGTAAAAATCCTGAAAACCACCGTCTTCTTTCCCACCATTTTACCCAAAACCACCGTCCAGCCATAGTCGCACGTTTTCAGCTTCTCACCTTCATTTTACATTTACTCTATTCATGTTAGCTTCTCACCCAAGAAAACAGCCGAAAGAAAAAAGGGGGAAAAGATCAGCAGAGAGGGAGTGAAGGGTCAAGGTTGAGTACCTGCGGCAGAGGGTGATATGAACAAGGGCCTGATGGTGCCCCTGCACAAGGCAGAAACCTCGGGGAAAAACAACAGCGGCTGAGGTACAACGGAGCTAGCTGTTTGCCTCAGTATAGAGAAATCTGTCACGATTTTGAAAGGAAATGCGACTTCTTTAAGCGGCCGTTGGATGAAGAAGGATGATC
>NW_011629643.1:0-592 GCF_000512975.1 Sesamum indicum
TCATCAATATACTCAATCTGCTTTGATATATTAGGTATCTCCTCAACTGACTCAAAACTTGGTTTCTTAGGCGCATCGTCTCTGGATACTTCATCAATGGAAATCTCTAGTATCTTGCAAGCTTCTTCTTCAGAAAGGTCCATTGGCCTTCGAGTTAACTCTTCTCTCACATTACTAGCAATGATTCAATTAGGAAATATAATAACGATGACACCACGTTTCATCTTTCAGCTCTGGATATGTCACTGGTGGCATTGGAGCATAGTCATATAAGGAATGACAATGCTGTGACAATTTCTGAGGGAAATCACCAAGATGCTGAAGAACCTAATCAAATAAAACTGAGAGTTAAATGCAGCACTTATTTGCATTGAGGATGACTCAACTACCACCATGTTTTAGAATGTAAGTACTAAATGTTAACAAAAGATGCTTGGGGTGAAAGACAAGTAGCAAACTCCAGTTGCAGATTCAGGGCTACCTGACGAATCAGATTTTCTGCTCGCATCTTGTATGTCCATATAATCTCAGGAGTGTCTGAATCAGAAACCATTGCTGCGGCAAAAGCAACTGGGCCGCTACGTTCCAGTAC
>NW_011629644.1:0-592 GCF_000512975.1 Sesamum indicum
CGAAGTAACCTCCTGACCCACTATTGGCCATGCAGCTTTGAAAAAACCCGAGGAGTAACCGTCCGGTCCCGACGCTTTATCCTCAGCTAAATCAAAAACAGCCTGCTTAACATTAGCTGGGGTGAATGGCAATAATAGAGAGCTAGTGTCCTCCTCATTTAGTAGATGTTTGGCCCAAGGTCGTAGGAACCGAATATCTATCACATCTCGTCGTCTTTCCCCTCCTAGGAAATTTTGGTAGTAGGAGACAAATTCATTGGTTACCTCTCCCGGGTCCATGTGGGTTACTCCTTGATCATCTGTAATTTGTAAAATTCTCCTCGCCGATCTCCTTTGAGCAATCTTACGAAAAAACACCCGGGAACACTGATCACCCCCCTTCATCCACTGCATTTTCGCTCGTTGTCTGAGCATGAACTGTTCAAGTTTGGTCGCTTTAGCCAACACTATCCGGCAGCAGTGTTCCAGCTGTAAGAATAACTCATCTCGTCTGTTTGAGCTAACAAGTGTTTGCGCCATCCCAAGGAACCCTTTTGCCTGTACATTGTGTATTAGGTCCCCCTTTTTCCTCCTTTGCTCTCGGAAAACCGCT
>NW_011629645.1:0-591 GCF_000512975.1 Sesamum indicum
TGGGACTAGACCTACGTTTGGTTCAAGTTTCATCGAATTGTGAGAACGTTCAAAATTTAGCTATTTTGCACAGTTTTATTAGAGGAAGTTCGATTCCCTTTTACGCTGACTTGTAGTTATTATTACGCTTAGCAAATTTACCACACAAATGCATGGGTCAAGGCCTACCTTTGGTTCGATTTTCGTGGAATTTTGAGAACATTCAAAATTTAGCTGTTTTGCATGGTTTTAGTAAAACAAGTTCGTTTCCCTTATACACTAACTTTTATTTATTATTACGCTTTGCAAATTTACGACACAAACGAATGGGTGTAGACCAGCGTTTGGGTCAAGTTTCATGGAATTCTATGAACGTTCAATATTTAGTTGTTTTGCAAGGTTTATTAATGCAAGTTCGTTTCCCGTTTTACACTAACATGTAATTATAATTACGCATAGCAAATTTACTATACAAAAGCATGGGTCTAGACGACATTCGGGTCAAGTTTCGTGAAATTCTGAGAACGTTTGATACTAAGACGTTTTGCAGGATTTTTTTAAAGCAAGTTCGTTTTCCTTTTACACTAACTTGTAATTATAATTACGCTTAGC
>NW_011629646.1:0-151 GCF_000512975.1 Sesamum indicum
CTCTCTCTTCTCTCACACACACACACACATACACACCCCACACACACATACACACGCACACACACACACACCCACACACCCACACACACACACTGCACACACACCCACACACACTGCACACACACACACATACACACACCCACACACACTG
>NW_011629646.1:343-591 GCF_000512975.1 Sesamum indicum
TCTCTCTCTCTCTCTCTCTCTCTCGCTCATCATGCTCTCTCTCTCTCTCTCTCTCTTGCTTTCTCTCTCTCTCTCATTCTCCCTCTCTGTCATCAAGCTCTCTCTCTCTCTCATTCTCTCTCTCTCTCTCTTTCTCTCGCTCTCTCTCTCTCTCGCCTTCTCTCTCATCAAGCTCTCTCTCTCTCTCTCTCACATCAAGCTCTCTCTCTCTCTCTCTCTATCTCGCTCTCTCTCTCTCTCTCTCTCTC
>NW_011629647.1:0-590 GCF_000512975.1 Sesamum indicum
ATGAGAAAGTCACCATTATTTCATTTATTTTATATTTGTTTCACTTGTTAATTAAATTTCTTATTTTATTTATCATGTTGTGGAAAAAAAATATTTTAAAATTAATGGAACGAATTGGAGTACTACAAATTAAAATTTTAGTTGATTATTTAATTTAAAGATCAATTAAGAATTTAATGATTTAGAAATTACATATTGCTAGTAAAACTATTAAGTAGACCAAATATTTTAATGCAGTATATATGTTAAGTAGTAAGATATCAATTATCTATAGGCTTGTTACACACACATACACACAAATATATATAATTATATTTGCTGTCATTATTTATGATTTTGATGATTTTGAATTTTAATGTTTATAAATTTTTACAAATTTGGTTTGAAATTTGACCAAATTCGTAAGAATTTGTAAACGTTAAAGATAAAAAATCACGTCAATGGCTAAATGGTTCAAAATTAATCTTATATGTAAATATTTGGAACTACGTTACCAAGGCATTTATTTGTACTTTTTGGATTTTATAATAATTGTTTTTAAAGAAATTGTCTACATGCATATTATATTATACAATTATTTTTTTTATATT
>NW_011629648.1:0-590 GCF_000512975.1 Sesamum indicum
TTTCAAAAGACTCTAAAGAAAATACTTACTTCAATAAAAATTGTACCAATTCTCTGACTCATTTTTTACATCATTTTGATTTAGATGTTTTGGACTGTTGAATGTCAAGTTCCATAATCATGTCACTGTTTAATTTTGTACATGTTTAAGAAACTCATTACTTGAGAACTTAAATTGGTAGTCCAGTTCAGTAGGAGCACACCCAGAATAATTATCCATCTTACAATATAATTAAGTTTATTTTTACACTTTTAATATTACTTTCTTAAATATTATTTGAGGTACTATTTTCAACTTTGATCGTTCCAAAATAATATATGTATGCAACACTTGCAAAAAAAATTTCTTTCTTCCCTCTTTTCCTCCTCTCTCTCTCTTTTTCTCCCCCATCTCCCCCTACCCCCCTGCCAACTCGTCTGTCTCTCTTCTCTCTCTTTTAGTCTCTCTCTCTCTCTCTTTCTCTCATGCCCCACCTCCCCCTGCCCCTATCGCCCATTCCACACTTTCCCCCGCCCGCACCACCAGGTAAGTGTCCCATTTTTTGGTATTTTTCTATTTGATTTATTTTAATTTTTTTGGGATTCTTTTCC
>NW_011629649.1:0-590 GCF_000512975.1 Sesamum indicum
GGCGTCGGAAAATTGTTTCGAAGTTTCCGGCGAAAGTGGGCGAAATACCAGATTTTCTTTCTTTTTTTTTTTAATTTTTTAATTAATTTTAAATATATTAGTTAAATATATTTTAGTAAATTAAGAATATTTTAGATAATTATAATAATTAAATATTTTGGCTAATTAATAATAATTATAATAATAATTATTGTAATTAAATATATATTTTAATTAATTAAAAATAATAGTTAGATTTAATAATTAACAATTACAAAATTATTTGAATTTAAATATAATTTAATTTAATATTTCAATTTAAATTTAATATGCCAAATATTTCAATTTAAATATAATATGCCAAAATTTAATTTATTTTTTAAGGTGAGAAATGACAAAAAGAATACACAAAACAAGTAAAAAACCCCTTTGTGTGTTATATAGACCCATAGAGGGGTATTTTGGTCCAAAAAATCATTAAATATCAACCTAAATTGCAGACAAAGACTACCAAACGCAGCAGACGCGTGTCTTCTCCAGTTCCCGTTAGTTGCTAACAGAATGGGGGTTTTTTGCTGACTAAAACAAAATATGAGGGGGGTTTTAGCCTA
>NW_011629650.1:0-589 GCF_000512975.1 Sesamum indicum
GAGAACGTTCAAAATTTAGCTGTTCTACAAGGTTTTATTAAATCAAGTTTGTTTCCCTTTTATACAAACTTTTAGTTATTATTACGCTTAACAAATTTACATAATATATTCTTGTGTCTCGACTAACTTTTGGGTCACTTTTAGTCGAATTTTGATAACGTTCCAAATTTAGCATTTTTTTGCACGGTTTTATTAAAGTAAAGTTTGTTTCCCATTTATTCAAACTTGTAGTTATTATTACGCTTAGCAAATTGATCACACAAATTGTTGAGTGTCGACCACGTTTGGGTTAAGTTTCGTCGTATTTTGAGAACGGTTAAAATTTAGCTGTTTTGCATTCTTTTATTAAAACAAGTTTGTTTCCCTTTTATACAAACTTGTAGTTGTTATTACGCTTAGCAAATTGATCACACAAATTATTAGGTGTGGACCAACGTTTGGGTCAAGTATCGATGAATTTTGCGAACGTTCAAAATTTAGCTGTTTTGCACAATTTTATTAAAGCATGTTTGTTTCTCATTCATACTGACTTATAGTTATTATTATGCTTGGCAAATTTATCACACAAATTCTTATGTCTAGAACATCG
>NW_011629651.1:0-588 GCF_000512975.1 Sesamum indicum
CCACAACAATCTTTTCATATTGAAAAGAATGGAAAAATTCATAATTTTTCAGCCTTTTCTAAATTAATAGATTCAGACACCCTTACAGTAACCTGTAAGCATATTAATAATATGTTTGAACAACAAAATTATACAAATTTATTCCTCAATATTTTAGGAGAACAAATACAATCAATTCATAATAAAATTGAAATGATTATTAAAGCTATAAATAATATACAACCGGTCATAATAGAAACAAAATCTGAGGAAAAAGAAGCATCTCCTAGCTTTCAGCCTCCTCCAGTTATATCTGATTTCAAAATAAGACCAATACATGAATTAGAAAAAATGCTTGAAGAAAAATTCAGTAAATTAAGTATAAAAACTCTTGATAAGGAGTTACAGTATGAATTGATAGAAAATACCAACCATAAACAAGTTTTTAAAAACCATATCAATAAAATTACTAACAAATGGGCTGATAAACCTATTCAAAGCAAATTCTATTATAATAGACCAACACCTATGGATGTTCTACATGAAGAATATACTGATACAATAGATATTAGTTATTCAGGTAATAAGATTTATGAATGGAACATAGAT
>NW_011629652.1:0-587 GCF_000512975.1 Sesamum indicum
AATTCTGTGAACGTTCAAAAGTTAACTATTTTGCACGGTTTTATTAAAACAAGTTTGTTTCCATTTTACACAAACTTGTAGTTTTTATTACACTTAGCAAATGTATAACACAAATCCTTAGGTCTAGATCTATGTTTGGGTCAAGTTTCATAAAATTTTTAGAACGTTCAAAATTTAGCTGTTCTGCACGTTTTACTAAGGCAAGTTTGTTTCCCTTTTATACTAACTTGTGGTTTCTATTACGCTTAGAAATTTAACACACAAATTCTTGGGTCTAGAATTACGTTTGGGTCAAGTTTCGTTGAATTATGAGAATGCTCAAAATTTAGCTGTTTTGCACGATTTTATTAAAACAAGTTTGTTTCCCTTTTATACTAACTTGTAGTTATTATTAAGCTTAACAAATTTACAACACAATGCATTGGTCTAGACCAACGTTTGGGTCAAGTTTCGTCCATTAGCTGTTTTGCACGGTTTTATTAAAGCAAGTTTGTTTCCCTTTTATATTAACTTGTTGTTATTATTATACTTAGCAAATTTACAACACAAATGCTTGGGTCTAGACCTACGATTGGGTCAAGTTTCGT
>NW_011629653.1:0-587 GCF_000512975.1 Sesamum indicum
ACACCCAAGAATTTGTGTGTTAAATTTGCTAAGCGTAATAATAATTACAAGTGTGTGTAAAAGGAAAAAAAACTTTCTTTAATAAAACCGTCCAAAATAGCTAAATTTTTAACGTTCTGAGAATTTGATCAAACTTGACCAAAACGTTGGTCGGAACATAAGAATTTGTGTGGTAAATTTGCTAAGCATAATAATAACTACAAGGTCGTATGAAATAGAAACAAACTTGCTTTAATAAAACCGTGCAAAATAGCTAAATTTTGAATATTCTCAGAATTCGACGAAACTTCACCCAAACGCTGGTTTGGACATAAGAATTTGTGTGGTGAATTTTCTAAGCTTAAATTATAATAACTACAAGTTTGTATAAAATGGAAACAAACTTGCTGTAATAAAACCATGCAAAACTGCTAAATTTTGAACGTTCTCAAATTTCGACGAAACTTGACTCAAACGTTGGTCTTGATATAAGAATTTGTATGGTAAATTTGCTAAGCATAATAATAACTTCATGTATGTATAAAAAGGAGACAATCTTGCTTTAATAAAACCGTGCAAAACAGCTTAATTTTGAACGTTATCAGAAT
>NW_011629654.1:0-587 GCF_000512975.1 Sesamum indicum
TAAATTTCATAGAATTAAAAGTTTCAAAATTCATATAATAATAAATTAATTTTACTGGTTTTGAATTTTACCTAATATTTTTGAGTTATTTGATCGATTGATCGATCCTTAGCAAAGTACGTTTTGAATTTCTATCCTTATTCAGAATATTTAAACTTAGATCTATATGAAAAAGAAATGGTGATGATGTATCCATAGTTCAAGAAAATGGAGCTAATTTGTACATTTTAATAAACCCTTATTTTTATATTGTTTTTCTTCCCTATCTCCTCTCATTTTTGGTCGCGCAGTTAAATTATTATCGATCTTATTTGTTTTTCTTCTTAATTTATTAACTTATCATAAATCAATATACACAAATAATAATTATTTGATATAACAAAATTAGTAAATGATTATAATGTATATTATTTAAATTTAACCTCACCAATTTAGTGTGCCAACATTATTCGTATATTTAATCATAAACGTTGACCCTTAAGTTATTTTTTGCTTCTTTTTGGGGGTCATTAAAAAGAAAAGATAGCGTATATATCTTTTAATTTTGTCGTGAATTGGTGATATTTAAGTGTTGTCAAAATCAAGTC
>NW_011629655.1:0-586 GCF_000512975.1 Sesamum indicum
TAATTACAATGTCAATACTTTTAATTGCAATAAAAACATTGCATTATATATGAAAAATTGTGCATTATAGAGGTTCCAAGAACCATACCTACTTCACTAATAAAATAGATAAATGCATATAAAATATTGAAGGATGGTCAAATACATGTCGAAAATAAGAAAAGATCGACTAATCTCACTGTATGTTGAATTCTACGTAATGAATAGCTCATAATTCGATTTGGTGAGTTTGGTTAAATTAAAAAAACATTATTACCACATTCATTTAATTTTTAGTTTGAAAAAAAATAAGAAAAAAAGTGATTGTTCAGTTAGGGCCAGCCCATCTAGCTTTGGTGAGCCAATGGAGCACCGACACGTTATCCTTCCACTACAAAGAGCGGGAGGTTTTCGCTGCTCTGTGAAGCCAGCCTGACGCAGTGCCCTCCACTTTAAGAGCCACGAAGCTCATACCTTCGCCTGGACCACATGGCCCAAACTCCTAGGTTGGAACGGGCATGCCAGTATCTAGCAATCAGTGGCCCAACTAGTTGAGTAAGCTCAATGTTCAACCACTTTGATATCCCCGCTTGGGTTATAAGCTCAC
>NW_011629656.1:0-586 GCF_000512975.1 Sesamum indicum
GTATAAAAGAGAAATAAACTTGCTTTAATAAAGCAGTGCAAAATAGCTAAATTTTGAGCATTCTCAGAATTCGACGAAACTTGAGCCAAACGTAGATCTCAACCCAAGAATTTGTGTGGTAAATTTGCTAAGCGTAATAATAACTACAAGTTTATATAAAAGGGAAACAATCTTGCTTTAATAAAACCGTGCAAAACAGTTACATTTTGAACCCTTCTCAGAATTCGACGAACCATGAACGAAGCGTAGATCTAGACCTAAGTATTTGTGTTGTATATTTGCTAAGAGTAATAATAACTACAAGTTAGTATAAAAGGGAAATAAACATGCTTTAATAAAATAGTGCTAAACAGCTAACTTTTGAACGTTCTCAAAATTCGATGAAACTTTACCAAAATGTAGGTCTAGACCCAAGAATTTGTGTTGTAAATTTGCTATGCTTAATAATAACTACAAGTTTCTATAAAAGGGAAACAAACTAGCTTTAATAAAACCGTGCAAAACAGCTAAGTTTGGAACGTTTTCAGAATTCGACGAAATTTATCCCGAACGTTGGTTTAGACCCAAAGATTTCTGTTGTGAATCT
>NW_011629657.1:0-586 GCF_000512975.1 Sesamum indicum
ATAACACAAATTTAAATATTCTCAGAATTCGACGAAACTTCACCCAAACATTGGTTTGGACATAAGAATTTAAGTGGTGATTTTTCTAAGCTTAAATTCTAATAACTACAAGTTTGTATAAAATGGAAACAAACTTGCTATAATAAAACCATGAAAACAGCTAAATTTTGAACGTTCTCCAATTTCGACGAAACTTGACCCAAACGTTGGTCTTGATATAAGAATTTGTATGGTAAATTTGCTAAGCATAATAATAACTTCATGTTTGTATAAAAAGGAGACAAACTTGCTTTAATAAAACCATGAAAAACAGCTTGATTTTGAACGTTCTCAGAATTCGACGAAACTTGACCCAAACGTTGGTCTAGACCCAAGAACTTGTGTGGTAAATTTTTCTAACCGTAATAATAACTACTAGTTTGTGTAAAAGGAAAACAAACTTGCTTTAATAAACTGTCCAAAATAACTAAATTTTGAACGTTCTCAAAATTCGACCAAACTTGACCAAAACGTTGGTCTGCACATAAGAATTTGTATGGTAAATTTGCTAAGCGTAATAGTAATTACATGGTTGTATAAAAAGGAA
>NW_011629658.1:0-586 GCF_000512975.1 Sesamum indicum
GGTTTCGTCGAATTCTGAGAACGTTCAAAATTTAGCTGTTTTACACGGTTTTATTAAAACAAGTTTGTTTCTCTTTTAGATTAACTTGTTGTCATTATTACACTTAGGAAATTTAACACACAATTCTTGGGTCTAGACCTACGTTTGGATCAATTTTCGTCGAATTCTGAGAATGCTCAAAATTTAGCTGTTTTGCACGGTTTTATTAAAACAAGTTTGTTCCCTTTTATACTAAATTGTAGTTATTATTACACTTAGCAAATTTACCACACAAATGCTTGGGTGTAAACCAACGTTTGGGACAGGTTATTCGAATTCTGAGAACGTTCAAAATTTAGCTGTTTTGCACGCTTTTATTAAATCAAGTTTGTTTTCGTTTTATACTGACTTGTAGTTATTATAACGCTTAGCAAATGTATAACACAAATGCTTGGGTCTAGATCGATGTTTGGTTCAAGTTTCGTAAAATTTTGAGAATGTTCAAAATTTAGCTGTTCTGCACGGTTTTATTAAAATAAGTTTGTTTCCCTGTTATACTAACTTATAATTATTATTATGCTTAGAAATTTAACACACAAATTCTTGG
>NW_011629659.1:0-585 GCF_000512975.1 Sesamum indicum
TCGGCCTGAAGTACTCATAAGCTCTCGACGTTTGGAGACCCTTCGGGGTGGACCATCTCGTCATTTCTACATTTGCTGCCTCCGGTGTCCCAAAATCAGTGATCACCCTGTTGCGAATATCGGCAAGCCGTTGGAGGAATGGAGAATCCCCCTTCTTCGGTTGCCAGTCCCAGATTGATGCGCCTCTAAGGTAGACACCGTTGACCCATTGCACCCACAACGTGTCTGCCTTGCGGTGAATGTTCCATAATACCCGGGCAAGGAGGGCCACATTCCAAGACTGTATGTGTCGAATTCCGAGTCCACCTTCTTCCTTGGGATGGCAGATTTCCTCCCAAGCGACCGGTGCCCTCCGAGAGTTCCATAGAAAGTTCCTACAAAGTCGGTGGATTTTCTCGATGACCGCCACTGGAAGTGGGAAAACTTGGAGCCAGAAGCACTCCATCCCCTGAATTACAGATCGGATAAGTTCCAGTCGGCCTGCATAAGATAGGGATTTGCCCGTCCACTTCGTAATGCAGTTGGCAATTTGATCCACAAGCGGTGAGTAGTTGGTGACCGAAAGCCGCTGTGCCGCTAGTGGAA
>NW_011629660.1:0-585 GCF_000512975.1 Sesamum indicum
TTAACCTATAAATTTAATATAAATTTGTAATATTCTAATAGCAAAAGTTATTCATTTATGAACATGATTTATATTCTAAAATTAAGTGGTTTTTTGTTTTAATTTACGCTAATAAATTCTTTATTTTACTCTATTTTAGTAAGATTTTTTTTCTTTATTTTATCAAAAAATATTTAGCATAATTTAGATTTTGATTTCCTATGATATCAGTTCTCCCACCATACCCCAACCCCCACCCCACCGCCAACGGTGGAGTCAACACTACTTCCAATGCTTCTCCATAAATAAATATATAAATACTAGGTCATAGGAGGAAGAACATAACCACGTTAACTCAGAAGATCAGCCCTCCCCCCGCCCCAAGAACCCAATTCTCGAACACATTCTCCTCCTCCGATTCAATGAGAAAGATTAGCTATTTTGGCAACATGTTGCATATTATTAATATGGGTGACTATCAATTTACCCGCAGTGATATTGAAAATGAGCATATTACCCTCCTATAAAAAAATACAGCAATTTACTTTCCCTCACTTTTTAAAATGAAGTAATTTACCTCCTTATACAGTGAGGTAAATTGCTTCA
>NW_011629661.1:0-313 GCF_000512975.1 Sesamum indicum
TAAAATTTTATTTTATTGACCACACTATTAAAAAAAGGATATTATTAACAAAAAAAAATGAAATAAAAATAACAAAATTATCTCATATTATTATGAGGTAGATAGGAGTAGGGACTATTGCAAGTTATGATGTACATTGGGTCAAGTCAGTCCAAATGAAGCATAGGCCAGATTAGAAAATCTTGGCCTAAGATCGATAAAATACTGTTCATGCTCGATCCTGTGCTGGTCATGAACCTTGAAATGAGTCGGTATTCATTTTTTTGGAACTAAGACCAGCCTACGGACCAGGACAAATCAAGGCCCAGACTAT
>NW_011629661.1:323-585 GCF_000512975.1 Sesamum indicum
TTAAAAAAAATAATTGGGCTAAACCCAAAAAATTTAAAAAAAAAAAAGCTGCTAGCAATATGTAGTATATGATTTTTATTTTTATTAATGTTCCACATATAAATATTTATATTCAAATTCATAAAATTGAAGTAACCTTTTGAACTTCTAATTACGTAAATTATTATTGTCTTCTGAAATTAATTATTTTATTTTTAGTGAATCGATTACAATTATGTCATAAATTTTAATCATCAGCTATCATAGACTCGGACCTGTAACC
>NW_011629662.1:0-585 GCF_000512975.1 Sesamum indicum
TTTGCTAAGCATAATAATAACTACAAGTTTTTATAAAAGGGAAACAAACTTGCACTAATAAAACCGTGCAATACAACTAAATTTTGAAAGTTCTCAGAATTCGATGAAACTTGACCCAAACGTTTGTCTGAACCCAAGCATTTCTGTGGTAAATTTGCTAAGCGTAACAATAACTACAAGTTTGTATAAAAGGAAAACAAAGTTGCTACAATAAAATTGTGCAAAGCTAAATTTTGAACGTTCTCAGAATTCGACGAAACTTGACCCAAACGTTGGTCTAGACTCATGAATTTGACTTCTAAATTTGCTAAGCATAATAATAACTACAACTTTTTATAAAAGGCAAACAATCTTACTTTAATAAGACCGTAACTGTGTGGTAAATTTGCTAAGCGTAATAACAACTACAAGTTTGTATAAAAGGGAAACAAACTAGTTATAATAAAATCGTGCAAAACAGTTACATTTTGAACGTTACCAGAATTCGATGAATTTGACACAAAAATTGGTCTAGACCATAGAATTTATGTGGTAAATTTGCTAAGTTTAATAATAACTACGATTTTGTATAAAAGGGAAACAAAC
>NW_011629663.1:0-582 GCF_000512975.1 Sesamum indicum
TGATTTGTGTGAACACATACCCTGCCTTTTCTGCATGGTGGTTTGGAAAATTCAGATGGTGCCTTTAGATTCAATGATAAATGTCTTTATATCCAAGTAGAACATTTGCAATGAACTAACATAAAATGCCAGACCAACCTTGTTGGACAGAAGAAGTGCATAATTAGCAAAAGAAATTATGTTCTGAATTCCTATGATATGTTGCTCAAGGTGGTCTGAGTTCTATTTTTTTTTAATTTCTCCAGAAATATATTTGTGTTCATAATCTCTTTGTGGTCATAATCCCTTTGCTGTGTTCGCGTAGGTTTTGCATGCATTTGCAACAGAAGGGGCCTATTGTACCAAAGTACGTGACATACTGAGTGCCTCTGATGTAAGTCATGACTCCTTAATCTGTGTTGCATTTTATCTGACTATTCTTGAGTGAGTTTTTCCTGAAATCTTTAGAACAACTAGTAGCTAAAACCCTTTGAGTTCGTGTTTTTTGCATTAATTGGTCAACGGCTGGCAACTTTATGTGGTTGGTCAGCTGACCCATCCCCTGCTTAATCATGGTTTTGCTTTCCATCAGATTTAGCTGCA
>NW_011629664.1:0-581 GCF_000512975.1 Sesamum indicum
TTGCTCTAATAAAACCGTGCAAAACAACTAAATTTTGAAAATTCTCAGAATTCAACGAAACTTGACCCAAATTTTGGTCTAGACCCAACAGTTTGTGTGGTAAATTTGCTAAGCGTAATAACAACTACAAGTTTGTATAAAAGAGAAACAAACAAGTTATAATAAAACCGTGCAAAACAGTTACATTTTAAACGTTACCAGAATTCGATGAAATTTGACTCAAAAATTGGTCTAGACCATAGAATTTGTGTTGTAAATTTGCTAAGTTTAATAGGATTTTGTATAAAAGGGAAACAAACTTGTTCTAATAAAACCGTTCAAGAAACAGCTAAATTTTGAGCGTTACCAGAATTCGACGAAACTTGGCCCAAACATTGGTCTAGACCCAAGAATTTATGTGGTAAATTTTTCAAGGGTAATAATAACTAAAAATATTGAATAAAGGGAAACAAACTTGCTTTAATAAAACCGTACAAAAATCTAAATTTTGGACGTTCTCAGAATTCGACAAATCTTAACACAAACGTTGGTCTAGACCTAAGAATTTGTGTGGTATATTTGCAAAGTGTAATCATAACTAC
>NW_011629665.1:0-581 GCF_000512975.1 Sesamum indicum
TTGAAACCTTAAAGCGTGTTGTAGTTGCAGGGAATCGAGCAAGAGATGCACTTGTTGCACAGGGTCTCAAGCGAGCATCAATATCTCTGTAGACCCTAAGTTGTAGAATTGTTATGCATGTGAAATGTGCAGACGTGGTTAATGAAACAACAATGCGCATAAATTCATCTGTGTTTTCATGATAAATTTTCTAAGATGGTTGCATAAGTAATGCAAATCATGCAATTAGTATTTATTAGATACAAAGTAATTTTCGGCCCACAACGTGCAATTATCTGTCACCTGGGCTAAGATATGGGTGGGTGATTGAGTCTGTTTTTAGAATATTGTTGGGATATGCATGCTGATAAAACTACTGTTGCATGTTCTATGTGTCATGCAATAGTAACATGGCATATAATCGTTGTAGGGTTGGTCTTGTGGAAGTTCTTCTTGGCCTTCTTGACTGGCGAGCTGGGGGAAGAAATGGGCTTTGTTCGCAGATGAACTGGAATGAGTCAGAAGCAGCACTTGGCCGGGTTCTTCAAATTGAGGTCTGTACCATATCATGATTTGTGTGAACACATACTGCCTTTTCTGCA
>NW_011629666.1:0-580 GCF_000512975.1 Sesamum indicum
CGTACAGAAACTTCCAAAACATTTAGAGTGGGGACGGAACTAAAAGTAATATAAAAAAATATCCATGTTATTGGTGAGATCAAAATGAAAATACAAGGTGTGTAGAATATAATTTCTTACAAAAATGGTTGGTTTTACTTTGGTTGAATTTTAACTCTTATCTTTGTTATGTGCTCTTGTTTTAATAGACATTCCATCAGAGTCGGGCAACGATAAACAAAATCAATGGATGATAAAGAGTTAGAGATCTCTGCATGTGATTTAAAAAACCTAATATTTGATTTGTAGCCAGTCGAATCTCTCTATATTCTTTTTCTACTATTTTGTCAATATTTACCATAAAAGAGAAAATTTTGAATTCGAACATCTTTTTTCTTTTCAGAATCGTTTGATATAGTTGCCAAATGAAAAATTTGATTAAGGTTGTACAAATCAATTTTATTATGCCATTGATAATTTTTTATTTGTTCTTTAGTCTTCATATAATACTTTGTTTGTACACACTTATCCAATAATTTTAATTATCTGTAGCCGTCATGCACTAAAAAGAAACAACATTGTAAATTATCGTGCAAGCACG
>NW_011629667.1:0-580 GCF_000512975.1 Sesamum indicum
CTGAGCGTAATAATAACTATAAGTTTGTATATTAGGGAAGCAAACTTGTTTTAATAAAACCGTGCAAAACAACTAAATTGAACATTCTACAAATTCGAGGAAACTTGACCTAAATGTTGGACTAGACCCAAGAATTTGTGTGGCAAATTTGCTGAGCATAATAATATCTACAAGTTTGTATAAAGAAAAACAAACTTGCTCTAGTAAAACCGTGCAAAACAGCTAAATTTTGAACATTCTCAGAATTTGAGGAAACTTGACCTTAACGTTGGACTAGACCTAAGAATTTGTGTGGTAAATTTGCTAAGCGTAATAATAACTATAAGTTTGTATAAACAGAAAACAAACTTGCTCTAATAAAACATGCAAAACAACTAAATTTTGAACGTTCTTAGAATTCGACGAAACTTGATCCAAACGTTGGTCTTGACCCAATAATTTGCTTGGTAAATTTGCTGAGCGTAATAATAACTATAAGTTTGTATAACGGGGAAACAAAGTTGCTCTACTAAAACCGTGCAAAACATCTAAATTTTGAACATTCTCAGAATTTGAGGAAACTTGACCTTAACGTTGGACT
>NW_011629668.1:0-579 GCF_000512975.1 Sesamum indicum
TTCGACGAAACTTGACCCAAACATTGGTCTAGACCCAAGCATTTCTGTTGTAAATTTTCTAAGCGTAATAACTACAAGTTAGCATAAAAGGGAAACAAACTTATTTTAATAAAACCGTATAAAACAGGTAACTTTCGAACGTTCTTAGAATTCGAGAAACTTGACCAAATCGCAGGTCTAGACCCATCCATTTGTGTTGTAAATATGCTAAGCATAATAATAACTACAAGTTAATATAAAAGGCAAACAAACTTGCTTTAATAAGCCGTGCAAACTAGCTAAATTTTGAACGTTTTAAGAATTCGAGGAAACTTGACCCAAACGTTGGTCTAGACCCAAGCATTTGTGTAGTAAATTTGCTAACCGTACTAATAATTAAAAGTTAGTTTAAAAGGGAAATAAACTTTGTTTAATAAAATCGTGCAAAACAGCAAAATTTCGAACGTTTTCAGAATTCGACGAAACTTGATCCAAACATAGGTCTAGACACAAGAGTTTGTGTGTTAAATTCTAAGCGTAATAATAACTACAAGTTAGTATAAAATGGAAACAAACTTGTTTTAATAAAACCATGCGAAA
>NW_011629669.1:0-579 GCF_000512975.1 Sesamum indicum
GTTATAATTTTGGAACGGTTTCCAAACTAACAATTATAAAAGCCGTTCCAAAGACCGCTCCAAAATAGTAATAGTTTATATTTGGAACACAAATTTAGAATTAGGGACAGTTTTGCAATGACTGTTCCTATATGTGTGACAATGAATGTCCAAAAGATAACAATTAGAAAACATATTCTAAAATTAGGTACAATTTGAAACGATTTTAGTACACACTTAATCAATTATGCCAAAAACCATTCCAAATTATGAGTTTTGCTTAAGAAGTAATGAGTTTCAAAAACCGTTCCAAAATCCGCTACAAATTGGAACGGTTTTTGCAGCAGATTTTATGGACAATTTGCCAAATAATGTTCCAACACAAATAAAATTATTTTTTAAAATAAAGAACATATTTTCCTATTTAGGAATGGTATAAAAATTTTCTTTCCAAACACCGTTTTAACTTTGAAAGGACTTTAAAAAAAATATCGTTCCTAAATATATTACAATATTGTAAATAAAAAACAAGAAAAACATCAAAATTTAGGAACGGTCAATTTATTTTGACCGTTCCAAAAATTTTAATTTCGCGCCAAA
>NW_011629670.1:0-179 GCF_000512975.1 Sesamum indicum
GACGTGCAAATTTTCATGCAGTGGTCGGCCAAGGCGCGCCCGCGCGCGCGTCGGCACGGGCTGCCTGCGCGCGCGCGCAGGCCGGCACGGGCCGCGCAGGCCGCACAGGCCGCGCAGGCGCGCGCGCGCAGGCCGGCACGGTCCGCGCAGGCCAACACAGGCCGCGCAGGCGCGCGCGC
>NW_011629670.1:247-578 GCF_000512975.1 Sesamum indicum
GCGCGCGCAGGCCGCCACAGCCCGCGCGGGCGCGCGCGCGCAGGCCGGCACAGGCCGCGCAGGCGCGCGCGGGCAGGCCGGTGCAGGCCGCGCAGGCGCGCGTGGGCAGGCCGGCGCACGCCGCGCAGGTCGCGCAGGCAGGCCGGCACAGGCCGCGCAGGCCGCGCAGGCAGGCCGGCACAGGCCGCGCAGGCCCGCGCGGGCATGCCGGCAGAGGCCGCGCAGGCCGCGCAGGCAGGCCGGCACACGCCGCGCAGGCCCGCGCGGGCAGGCCGGCACACGCCGCGCAGGCCGCGCAGGCATGCCGGCACAGGCCGCGCAGGCGCGCGCG
>NW_011629671.1:0-577 GCF_000512975.1 Sesamum indicum
AACGTTCAAAATTTAGCTATTTTGGACGGTTTTATTAAAGAAAGTTTTTTTTCCTTTTACACACACTTGTACTTATTATTACGCCTAACAAATTTAACACATAAATTCTTGTGCGTAGACCAACGTTTGGGACAAGTTTCGTCGAATTCTGAGAACATTCAAAATTTAGCTGTTTTGGACGGTATTATTAAAGCAAGTTTGTTTTTCTTTTGTACAAACTTGTAGTTCTATTATGGTTAGAAAATTTACCACACAAATTCTTGGGTCTAGACCAACGCTTGGGTCAAGTTTCATCGATTTCTGAACACGTTCAAAATTAAGCTTATTTGCACGGTTTTATTAAAGCAAGTTTGTTTCCTTTTTATTCAAACATGTAATTATTATTACGCTTAGCAAATTTACCACACAAATTCTTATATGCAGAGCAACGTTTTGGTCAAGTTTGATCGAATTCTGAGAACGTTGAAAATTTAGCTATTTAGGACGGTTTTATTAAAGCAAGTTTGGTTTTCCTTTTACACAAACTAGTAGTTATTATTACTGTTAGAAAAATTTACCACACAAGTTCTTGGGTCTA
>NW_011629672.1:0-576 GCF_000512975.1 Sesamum indicum
TTACCTGTTGCATTTTCCAAAATCTTCATGCATTATATTGCAGTTCCTACATAGGATTCTTGGTATGGTCTAGTCTCCTCTATTTCTAATATTTGATCTGCTAACTTCTATTTCATATTACTTTGAAAATCTAGTTGGTTGCTAAAACGTTGTTTGTTATCTATTCAATTGGGCTGATAATGTTGATTCACAATATGATAGAAACTATGAGTTGGGGTATAAATGATTCGAGCTTTGCTCAGAGTTCGAGTGTAAACCAATTGAGCTCGAGGCTGAGCTCGTCAAAATTTTTGAGCTCTAGCTCAAGTACATTACAACAATTCTAGCTCTAGTAGATAATAGAAAACCAATATTGTTGAAATGTAAGCTTTAGTGATATTAGGGGCCTATATTTTTGCGTTGGCATCATATCAACAACTTGAATTTAGCATCAATCTGATGCCTGTGCATCTAAACCATTTTCGGGTAGGAGAGGCACAAACAGAAGAAGTCGCAAATATGCAAAAGTGTGTTAGCTACAAAGAAGATCGTCTAGTCGATGAGCCAGAAACATCAACTGCACTAACATTTGCAAAT
>NW_011629673.1:0-576 GCF_000512975.1 Sesamum indicum
GTCTTCAAAAACTTATAAAACATTTAATACAAATGTGACATTTCATCCATTCAATCAAATGAATGATTTTGAAGTACTTTTTACAATTATAAAAGCTATTCATATTTAGTATCATTACAACAAAAATAATATATAGTTTTTCTTGGAGGTCTAAATATGCGACCATATCATGCACTTAAGGAAAAAGAATTATTACATAGATTTTATACTTAATTATTTATATATTTATAGATACAGATATATAGAGATTTTTTAAAAAAAATTAAATAAATTGTAATCTCTTGCTGATTTGAAAACAAAAGAGTTGATGGTGGAAGAACATTTTTTCATACTAGCAATTGGACAAAATTCATGCATATGCAAGTAGAAAGCTTGTAGTAAATTCACTATTTTAAAAAACAAAAGCATTTGATAAGACAAAACAAAAGAGTTGATGGGGGAAGAACATTTTTTCATACTAGTAATTGGACAAAATTTATGCATATGCAAGTAGAAATCTTGTAGTAAATTCACTATTTTAAAAAACAAAAGCATTTGATAAGACAAAACAAATTTGTGAAATATAGACTATAGTTA
>NW_011629674.1:0-576 GCF_000512975.1 Sesamum indicum
CAAACTTGTTTTAATAAAACCGTGCAAAACAGCTAAATTTTGAGCATTCTCAAAATTCGACGAAACTTGACTCAAACATAGGTCTAGACTCAAGAGTTTGTGTGTTAAATTTTCTTAGCGTAATAATAACTACAAGTTAGTATAAAAGGGAAACAAACTTGTTTTAATAAAACCGTGCAACATAGCTAACTTTTTACCGTTCTCATAATTCAACGAAACTTGACCCAATTGCAGGTCCAGACCCATCCATTTGTGTTGTAAATTTGCTAAGGGTAATATTAACTACAAGTTAGTATAAAAGCGAAACAAACTTGCTTTAATAAAATCGTGCAAAACAGCTAAATTTTGAACGTTTTCAGAATTCGACGAAACCTGACCCAAACATTGGTCTAGACCCAAGCATTTCTGTTGTAAATTTGCTAAGCGTAATAATAACTACAAGTTAGCATAAAAGGGAAATAAAGTTGCTTTCATAAAACCGTGCAAAACAACTAAATTTTGAACCTACTCAGAATTCGACGAACCTGTCCCAAACGTTGGTCTAGACCCAAGCATTAGTGTGGTAAATTTTCAAAG
>NW_011629675.1:0-575 GCF_000512975.1 Sesamum indicum
CTATTGGGTCTAGACCAACGTTTGGGTCAAGTTTCGTTGAATTCTGACAATTTTCAAAATTTAGCTGTTTTACACGGTTTTATTAGAGCAAGATTGTTTCCCTTTCATACAAACTTGTAGCTATTATTAAAGCTTAGCAAATTACCACACAAATTCTTAGGTCTAAATCAACGTTTGGGTCAAGTTTCGTCGAATTCTAAGAACGTTTAAAGTTTAGCTGTTTTTCACGGTTTTATTAAAGTAAGTTTGTTTGCCTTTTATAAAAACTTGTAGTTATTATTATGCTTAGCAAATTTACAACCCAAATTCATAGGTCTAGACCAACGTTTGGGTCAAGTTTCGTCGAATTCTGAGAACGTTCAAAATTTAGCTTTGCACAATTTTATTATAGCAACTTTGTTTCCCTTTTATACAAACTTTTAGATATTATTACGCTTAACAAATTTACCACAGAAATGCTTGGGTTCAGACAAACGTTTTGGTCAAGTTTCATCGAATTCTGAAAACGTTGAAAATTTAGTTGTTTTGCACGGTTTTATTAGTGCAAGTTTGTTTCCCTTTTATAAAAACTTGTA
>NW_011629676.1:0-575 GCF_000512975.1 Sesamum indicum
GAAACAGTCCCAGGGAGCAGGAACCGACCAGCCACTTTGACGTGGACTGACTTTTTGAAAGAATTTGCTGATAAATATACTCCGCCAGTCTACAGAAATCGTAAGAAAGTTGAGTTCCTTGAATTAAAGCAAAATGAGTTATCTGTTGCTGAATATGAGTTACAATTTGTGAGATTGTCAAAATATGCCCTAGTAGAAGTGAGTACCGATGAATTGAGAAGAGACAGATTTGAAAGGGGGTTGAGACTTGAGATTCGGGAGAAAATAGCAATCAAACCTCCAAGTTATGGTGCACTGCTGGAAGCGGCACTGAGGGCAGAGGAGACATCCATTGAAAGGAGCTCAACTGAAGCTAAACGAAAGAAATTAACAGGTAACCTGAATCCTACGGTGGGACAGAGTGGTGCATTTTCCTTTAGGGGTTTTGGTTCGCAGAGAGGTTGGTTCAGTGGCCGAGGAGTAGGTCAGACTAGCAGGTCTTCTTCAGTATTTTTGAGTAGAGGTGGGCCTACTTCGGTTAGATCTGGAGCAAGACCAGGTTCAGCCAGATCGTTCAGTGGAAGATCTATTCCCTC
>NW_011629677.1:0-575 GCF_000512975.1 Sesamum indicum
AAAACATGAATCAAGCTGTTTATCTCCTTCACCATTCGCCAAAGTTCTTTGTGAAATATTTTGTAGGGGTCCCTATGACCGTGTGATACTAAGATCTGAGTGATCGGAGTTGTGGTCGGGTTCTTGGTTTGTGGAGTTACCGTGAGTCGGTTCATTGTGGAAACAGTGCCTTGTGACCGTATTCCTTTATCGAGATATTGGATCTAACTGCTTTAAGCATGTTAATCACTATACTGTTGATTTAATTATTTCATTATTTCTTTCATTTGTTTTTATCATTTAAGTTGTATATTGGCCTGTAATAATCGTATGGTGTTTCGTACTCCAATTTTTGTAATAGTTGGATAGGATTTTCTTGTGATTTCCGCTCTATACTACTCAAACTAAATTTATACTCACTTCCATATGAGTATGATCAATGAAGGAGGTAATCCATACTCAAAATAAATTTATACTTACTTCCATATGATGCTTCCACATATGCATAAACAAAATTTATAATTGTGACAATTTTAGTAATTTATATTAACTGTTCAAACACTAGTTTAATTTGTATAAGTAGAGATAATAAATTT
>NW_011629678.1:0-574 GCF_000512975.1 Sesamum indicum
TTATCAGCTTATTATTGAAAATAAATTTTAAAAAAATATTTTATTTTATAAACATTATTTTTAAAATTAAAGTTTTTCAAAGTTAAAAATTATAAGCAATTTTGTATCATAAAATAATAAATATTAAACTGTTTTTTTAAAATACTCAAATTTTTATAATTTTAATAAACTCTATTACAATTAGTTTTTTCTTCTCTCTCACATTCTCTATATTTATTTTTTTTACAAACTTTCATATTTTTAATAAAACCAAGAATTATAATTTTTTTCCCTTTTTTATCTGAACCCACATTTCTTTTTTCTCACATACTTCTTTTTTTGTGAGGCAAACAATATAAATTAAACCCACAAAGCAAAATTCAGTCCCACAATAGTCATAATAGTTAGAACATTGATGATGGGCTTTCACAGTAACCTCCAACCCGTACCCCACTTTTACGGTTTGGAAAATACATTATTTCATAAAAAAAAAAACAGAAAAGAAATTGAGAGAAATATATTTTATATTATTTTGTAAAAAATATATTTAATTACCTCTTTTCTCTTTATTCGCCACTAGCAGTAAAAGGCAGAA
>NW_011629679.1:0-574 GCF_000512975.1 Sesamum indicum
ATTTGTGTGGTAAATTTGATAAGCATAATAATAACTACAAGTTTGTGTAAAGGGGAAACGAACTTGCTTTAAAAAAATCGTGCAAAACAGCTTAGTATTAAACGTTCTCAGAATTCCATGAAACTTGACCCAAATGTGGTCTAGACCCAAGCATTTGTGTGGTAAATTTGCTAAGCGTAATTATAATTACAAGTTAGTGTAAAAATGGAAACGAACTTGCTTTAATAAACCGTGCAAAACAGCTAAATATTGAAAGTTCATAGAATTCCATGAAACTTGACCCAAACGATGGTCTACACCCATTCGTTTGTGTCATAAATTTGCAAAGCGTAATAATAAATAAAAGCTAGTGTATAAGGGAAACGAAGTTGCTTTACTAAAACCATGCAAAACAGCTAAATTTTGAATATTCTCAGAATTGCACGAAACTCGAACCACACGTAGGCCTTGACCCATGCATTTATGTGGTAAATTTGCTAAGCGTAATAATAACCACAAGTCAATGTAAAAGGGAATCGAACTTGCTTTAATAAAACCGTGCAAAACAGCTAAATTTTGAACGTTCTCACAATTC
>NW_011629680.1:0-573 GCF_000512975.1 Sesamum indicum
CATTCAAAATTTAGCTGTTTTGCACAGTTTTATTAAAGCAAAGTTTTTTTTTTCGGTAATGGTAAATTTCAGAAATGAAAAATATGGTACAGTATAACAATTAATTGGGTATTCCGTCGACAGGCAAATGGATACGCCATAGTCTATATAGAGTACATGTACTAATCAAACTAGAAAGATTAAGACTCAATATCCTCTGCCTAACATCGTCAATAATAAGAGAAGCCAATACATTAGGCGGGTGCTCAATCTGCTGGAACCATCTGGAATTTCTTTCTCGCCACAAATGGTAAACGAATGACCCAAGTAATGCTCGGTATGCTGCATAAATGCTATGCTTCCCTCTCCATTTCGTCACTGCCCATTCCACATCCATTGCCCATGTGCGATTGGGCCATATTAAAGCAAAGTTTATTTCTCTTTTATACAAACATGTAGTTATTTTTACGTTTAGCAAATTCTACCACACAAATTCTTGGGTCTAGACCAACGTTTGGGTCATGTTTCGTCGAATTCTGAGAACGTTCAAAATTTAGCAGTTTTGCACGGTTTTATTAAAGCAAAGTTTGTTTC
>NW_011629681.1:0-572 GCF_000512975.1 Sesamum indicum
GAAAAATAATGAAATAAGTGCTAGAAAATAAAAAATCGTATGAATGTATGAAAACATCAGTGTTATTGCTCAATTTTTGTATATAAGAGATAGATTGATATTGAATCAAAACTCTAAACATGATATTACAATGCTCCTTTAAGTTAAAGTGGTAGCATAAAGGTTAAAGTTTTTGTAGGAGGGTTCAAAGTGAAAAAATCATGTCTTTTTTCATTGAGGTACCTCTCTATCTATAAACAACCACAAATTAGTTGGAGAAGCTCAAAATTGTTAAATAATGCTGAGTCGTCCTCAGATTTGATGGATAGTCGCCAATAGTTGGAGGATCCTCCTCTGATTCGGGGGGTTTATTGTAGTCCGTGGTGTCTCTTTTGGGGAAAATGATGCCTTCTCGAATTTTTAGGGGGTTGGTTGAGTAGATTTTTTTCCAACTGGAGTCCAAACTTTTAGTATTTATAAAAATTCTCTATAGGACGCCACATGTCCCCGGAGGGGGTACTAGTCCTTATTTTATTTTGTGAGGAGGGTCTCCAGAGATCCTGAAGAAGAGTTACGAAAGTTTCCAAGAGCTC
>NW_011629682.1:0-571 GCF_000512975.1 Sesamum indicum
ATTAATATAAGTAATGGTACAGTACAACATGTGTTCTTCAATTGGTTTCTCCCTCAACCCAAGGGATACGCTATAGTCTATACAATGCTCGTGTACTGATTGTTGAAGGTAAATTGACACTAAGAATTCTGTGTTTGACATCATCAGTGATCAGGATGCTCAAAGTGGCTGGTGTCCTCTCAGTGTGTTCAAATCTCCTCAAATTCCTTTCCCTCCATATGTGGTAGACACATGCTGCAAGTAGTGTACGGTAAGAACTGCAAAAGTTATACATTTGTAGTGTACGGTAGACACATTTGTGTTATACATTTGCTAAGCGTAATAATAACTACAAGTTAGTATAAAAGGGATACAAACTTGCTTTAATAAACCGTGCAAAAGAACTGAATTTTGATCGTTCTCACAATCCGACGAGACTTGACCCAAACGTAGATCTAGACCCAAGCAACTGTGTTATGCATTTGCTAAGCGTAAGAATAACTACAAGCTAGTATAAAAGTGAAACAAACTTGTTTTAATAAAACCGTGCTCTTATGTGCAAAAAACTATGCGAGGTCATCCGATGTGACAG
>NW_011629683.1:0-571 GCF_000512975.1 Sesamum indicum
TTGGTAAGCGTAATAATAACTATAAGTTTGTATAAAGGGAAACAAACTTGCTTTAATAAAACAGTGCAAAATAGCTAAATTTTGAACGTTCTTAAAATTCGACGAAAGTTGACCCAAATGTTGGTCTTGAACCAAGAATTTGTGTTGTAAATTTGCTAAGCGTAATAATAACTACAAGTTTTTATAAAAGGGAAACAAACATTGGTTTAAAAAACCGTGCAAAAAACAGCTAAATTTTGAACGTTTTCAGAACTCGACAAAAATTGACCCAAACGTTGGTCTAGACACAAGAATTTGTGTGGTAAATTTGCTAAGCGTAATAATAACTACAAATTAGTATAAAAGGGAAACGAACTTGCTTTAATAAAACATTGCAAAACAACTAAATTTTGAACGTAGTCAGAATTCGATTAAACTTGACCCAAACGTTAGTTTAGGCCCAAGAATTTGAGTGGTAAATTTGCTAAGCGTATAACAACTGCAAGTTTGCGTAAAAGGAGAGTAAACATTGCTTTAATAAAACTGTGCAAAACAACTAAATTTTGAACGTTATCAGAATTCGACGAAACTT
>NW_011629684.1:0-569 GCF_000512975.1 Sesamum indicum
TCATTTGTTGTTTGTATTCCATTTCAAACATCACAACAAAGTCAACATACCACTTTGAACAATCATTTCAATAGTTGGACTGCGTATTGGATGGCGGTCATGAAACCAACTGTTGAGGGTTGGATCTGAATATTTCAAGTTAAGGACCTCGAGAATGGGCATCAAAGTATCCTATAGAGACTTGCATTAAGAGTCACATTCATTTGATGAATGTCGTGTTTCATCGACGACAGACGTGGGACGTCTATGTGATCTTAATGGGTCGATTGGCTAGGTGTTGAATCGACTGAACTGACTTGCGGGGATCATCATATGGAAGTCTTGGAGGCTTGGTCAATATGACTTGAGTCCCCGAATCTGATAGTATAGGAATAGTCCTCAAACTTGAGAAATCACGGCAGTCACGTGCATGAGATAACTGCATTTTGGATTTATGCGAGAGGTGATCGTGTCCAAGACATGGTCATCATAAGCCTTGTCCAGTGCAGTCAAAGCATACAGTGAAGACAGTAAGTTCCAAGAAGAAGATCCTTCCCCTGTCAAAATAGTCACAGAGGTATCTCCTATGC
>NW_011629685.1:0-259 GCF_000512975.1 Sesamum indicum
GAGCTGTTTTGCACGGTTTTATTAAAACAAGTTTGTTTCCCTTTTATACTAACTTTGAGTCATTATTACGCATAGCAAATTACAACATAGACGTTTGGGTCTAGACCAACGTTTGGGTCAAGTTTCGTCGAATTCTGAGACCGTTCAAAATTTAGCTGGTTTGCACGGGTTTATTAAAACAAGTTTGTTTTCCTTTTATACTAACTTGTAGTTATTATTACGATTAGCAAATTTACAACACAAATGCTTGGGTCTAGAC
>NW_011629685.1:332-569 GCF_000512975.1 Sesamum indicum
TTTATATTAACTTGTAGTTATTATTACATTTAGGAAATTTAACACACAAATTCTTGGGTCTAGACCTACGTTTGGATCAATTTTCGTCGAATTCTGAGAATGCTCAAAATTTAGCTGTTGTGCACGGTTTTATTAAAAAAAGTTTGTTTCCCTTTTATACAAACCAGTAGTTACTATTACGCTTAGCAAATTTACCACACAAATGCTTGGGTCTAGACCAACGTTTGGGACAGGTTT
>NW_011629686.1:0-568 GCF_000512975.1 Sesamum indicum
AATGTTCTGAGAATTCAACGAAACTTGACCCAATCGCAGGTTTACACCGATCCATTTGTGTTGTAAATTTGTTAAGCGTAATAATAACTACAAGTTACTATTAAAGTGAAACAAACTTGCTTTAATAAAACCGTGCATAGTGGCTAAATTTTGAACGTTCTCAGAATTCGACGAAACTTGACCCAAACGTTGGTCTAGACCTAAGCATTTGTGTTGTAATTTTGCTGAGCGTAATAATAATTACAAGTTAGTTTAAAAGGGAAACAAACTTTGTTTAATAAAACCGTGCAAAATAGCTAAATTTTGAACGTTCTCAGAATTCGACGAAACTTGACCCAAACGTTGGTCTAGGCCCAAGCATTTGTGTTGTAAATTTGATAAGCGTAATAATAACTATAAGTTAGTATAAAAGGGAAACACACTTGTTTCAATAAAACCGTGCAAAACAGCTAATTTTTTAGCATTCTCAGCATTGGACGAAACTTGACCTAAACGTTGGTCTAGACCCAAGAGTTTGTGTGTTAAATTTGTAGCGTAATAATAACTACAAGTTAGTATAAAATGGAAA
>NW_011629687.1:0-568 GCF_000512975.1 Sesamum indicum
GGTACACCCCATGATTTTATGGTTTCTTTCATTTTATTTAAGCAAGTTATTTTAACCGCTTTCGCTTGCGCGTTGCCAAGCTAATCCACTCGCACTTTCCGGTGCGCTTCCAAGTTGTATCAGAGCCCAGTTACCATGTAGGGGCTATGGTACTGTGTGACTAACCATGAAAATATGTTCTTTATTTCTTTTGAAGCATGATATACTTTTTTACTTTTTCTTTGATAATTATATGAGAAAAGTAATTCATTTAATTATTGCGATTTTGGATGATTTATGTATTTTACGAAAATTCAATTTTCTGATAAAATACTTATTTTAATTTTAGTTAAATGTGTGAAAATAAAAAAAAAATTGCTATTGTAGCAGTGCACTACTGATCTACAATGCAAAGCATGCGCGCAGCCGGGCGCGCACGAGGGCGGTTGTGTGGCCGCTGCGCTGCTGCTGCTGATGACTGACGACTAGGCCGTTTTTCACCGTTTTTGCAAAAAATGGAATTTTCTAATTTCTGCATATTTTTTGAAAAATATTTATTGTTGCTGATTTAATTTCGGAAAAAATTGGA
>NW_011629688.1:0-567 GCF_000512975.1 Sesamum indicum
AAATATAAAGCATACAAACACACAATATTAATGTCATAACCATGTTGGAGCTCCTCTTCTGATAGCTGCAATACAATCCCAGCTGTATTTACACCAACGGCTACAAAAGGAACAAGGGTCTCATAATTTATTTGTTGATTTCATTCCTTGTGTCTAATCATCTGGTGCTATAATTAAGCGGATGGTTAGTTGAAGAACTCATCAAATCTTGAAATGGATTAAACCACATATAATCAATTCAAGATTTCAAGAAAACAACAAGATTTCAATAAATCATTAAGCAACGCTACATGCACTTCAAGAAAAAACAAACACAAACGAATAAAGTTCACTACCATCTCGCAATAACTTCAATTATATCATAAACTTCCGTGCCTCCGCTTCGATCATCCTCCATCACTCAAAAGACAACAATTGAGTGTTGCGTCGCCACCATGATCAATCCTGTCGGAACACCTATATGAAGCCGCATCCTCCACGCTCCCAACTTATTAAGCGCTAAATCTGTTTCATCCATTGTGATTTACTTTTATAATATAATTGGGCCCAACGGTCATATTCCTTTCT
>NW_011629689.1:0-566 GCF_000512975.1 Sesamum indicum
GTTATTATTACGCTTAGAAAATTTAACACACAAACTCTTGGGTCTAGACCTATGTTTGGGTTAAGTTTCGTTGAATTCTGAGAATGCTCAACATTTAGCTGTTTTACACGGTTTGATTAAACAAAGTTTGTTTCCCTTTTAAACTAACTTGTAATTATTATTACGCTTAGCAAATTTACAACACAAATGCTTGGGTCTAGACCAACGTTTCGGTCAAGTTTCGTCGAATTTTGAGAACGTTCAAAATTTAGCTATTTTGCACGGTTTTATTAAAGCAAGTTTGTTTCCCTTTTATACTAACTTGTAGTTATTATTACGCTTTGCATATTTGCAACACAAATGGAAGGGTCTAGACCTGCGATTGGGTCAAGTTTCTCGAATTTTGAGAACGTTCGAAAGTTAGCTGTTTTATACGGTTTTATTAAAGAAAATTTGTTTTTCTTTTATGCTAACTTATAGTTATTAGTACGCTTAGCAAATTTACAATACAAATGATTGGGTCTAGACCAACGTTTTGGTCAAGTTTCGTCAAATTCTGAAAACGTTCAAAATTTAGCTGTTTTGCA
>NW_011629690.1:0-565 GCF_000512975.1 Sesamum indicum
TCACCAAATCTGCTGATATTAGCGAAATAAATTTGAATGAAAATTCATATTTACCTTTAATTGACTTATTATTGATTTATTGTAGGTCAAATAATTTTTGTCTATTTAAACTGCTCTTATACATCTTCACGCATGGTAATGCATGTGAGGAGGTATATTCATCCTTATAAAGGTTGTTTTGTTAGGAAAAATTTGTTTGACCTGCAATAAGTAGTAAGTCATTCATGGATCAATATAGTTTTCCATTTCAATATCTTTAACTAATATATAAGAAAATTCTATGAATTTTGACTAGTAGAGGGATTAAATTATTTGATGAAAATAAAAGATATCGGTACTAAATATAACTTTTCATACTAATTTATGTATAATTACATCAAATTTCAATGAAGGATTGTATAATCATCCCATTTATATAAAATATCTGTAAAACTAAAAATATATAAGCATTAAAAAAAAGAGAAAACTTGCAGATAGAAACATATGTGGAAGGTGTGATTAGATTTTGTTGATTGGCTCTGCTTTTGATCTTGATTGACACCGTTTCCACTTTGGAGTTACTTAA
>NW_011629691.1:0-564 GCF_000512975.1 Sesamum indicum
TGTGTGGTAAATTTGCTAAGCCTAATAATAACTACTAGTTAGTACGAAAGAGAAACAAACTTTCTTTAATAGAACTGTGTAAAATTGCTAAATTTTGACGTTCTCATAATTACACGAAACATGACCCAAAAGTTGGTCTAGACACGTGCATTTGTTTGGTAAATTTCATAAGCGTAATAAGAAAGGAAACAAACTTTCTTTAATAAAACTATGTGAAACAGCTAAATTTTGAATTTTTTCAAAATTCCACGAAACTGGCCCCAAACGTAGGACTACACCATGCATTTGCGTGATAAATTTGCTAAGCGTAATAATGACTACAAGGTTTAGTACGAAAGGGAAACAAACTTTTTTTAATAAAACCGTGTAAAACAGCTACATTTTGAACGTTCTCAAAATCTCACGAAACTTGACCCAAGCATAGTTCTCGACCAATACATTTATGTGGTAAATTTGCTATCCGGACTAATAACTCCAAGTTAGTATGAAAGACAAACAAACTTTCTTTAATAAAACTGTTTAAAATAACTAAATTTTGAACATTCTCAAAATTCCATGAAACTT
>NW_011629692.1:0-563 GCF_000512975.1 Sesamum indicum
ATAGTCAACATATAAGTACATTTGAGATTTAATATTTGTTATATGGACCCCATAAATTGATATGCAAGAGACCAAAAAATTCTTTAGAAATAGAAGTGCTTAAAGTGAAGGGCAGCCTCTGTAACTTGGCCTGTGGGCAGATTTCACATGATGTAGCCTGTTCTTTGTCATTCCTAATTAAACCAGTGTGGATCAATACATTGTAGGACAAATGACCTAGCCTTTTATGCCAAGTTTCTATAGAAATCTGTGAAGCATTAAGCCCAAGAGTACTGCAACTACACATAGTATCCTTTATGATCTTGCTGTCAAAGGATTGTTTATTCAAGATGTAAAGTTTTCCTACAAGGAAGGCCACTGCAATGATATCTTTAATCTTGTAGTCCTGCATCACACAATAAGATTCAAAAAACTCAAATTTAATGTTGGATGATGCACATAAACTACTGACAGACAGATGATTAAAGTGTATGCCTGGGACATACAAAAAAATTTTCAAAAAAAGTTTATCATTAAGTCTCATGTCCCCTATACTCATAACTTTATGTTCTGTTCCATCTGCA
>NW_011629693.1:0-563 GCF_000512975.1 Sesamum indicum
TTTGACAAACAAAAAGTTTTGAGGCAGCAACATGGGAACCTAACACAATTTATGAATCAAGAATAAATCAAGCAAAATAGTGGAGGATGATCTCCCGTGTAGGCCTCAACTCTAGTGTCTCCCGCATCCAGCACATTTAAAGTTGTCTCAAAATTCGTAATCCTATGTATTCCAAATGAGAATGGTGAGAATGTGAAGGTTCAGTAGAAATTAGTCACACATCGAGTTCTTGTAGCGTACAAAGAAAAATCCAATGGTTTTGTCATTTCTTGAATTTTAAATATGGGGAAAAAATTTGTAGAGGGAATGATAGGGACAACGGTTGCTTTTTTGTTAGAAAATGACAATGGGGAAGAGAGAGATACAGTACTTTGGTTCTAGATGATGTTAAAATGCATTTTTTTAAGCAATCAAAGTGAAGCAATTTTAGTTGAGTGTTTAAATCCCTATTTCGACCTTTAGTTTTCCGTACTACTCTTAGTAAGACGATGCTATTTAGATAAGCATAGAACTGAAAAACCAAATATAGACTCTAGCGCCCTGAGGTTTAATAAACGAGTATG
>NW_011629694.1:0-298 GCF_000512975.1 Sesamum indicum
CAATATTTTATGCTCATTAGAAGTGTTGTTTAATAAACGACACACCTATTCCTGTGGCTTTTCTTTGGAAAGTGAATGATTCCTTTACCGGAAGGAGACACTAGCTTTAACTTTTTGGAAGAGAGGTAAGTTTCATGAATATTCAAAATCCATTGCAAGTTTTTATTCTAACTTTGTTAAAGGATGAGGCGTCTTGTGTGATTTATGCTACTTGTCGCTTGGGCTTTTGCTGAAATGCCTTAGTAAATACAAAGCTAACCTAGTGCTAATTGCTTTCTGTTAACCATCCCATGTATTC
>NW_011629695.1:0-562 GCF_000512975.1 Sesamum indicum
TCCCATAATTTTTGGATGGTCTTAATTAATATTTTAGATGCTCTATTAAAATCTGGAGTAAATGTTTTCAGACTCAACATATGTTTGAGCAGCTTTCAGGTCTTCAACAAAAGGTATGTCCTTATCTATGAGCAAATAGTTAATTTATTTTCTAAGAAAGACCAAAAAATTTATGTAGACAACTAAATTTTTTGATGCTTTTAATATTCTTACAGGAAAAGAATCTGATGGAGGTTAATAGGGCTCTGAGGAGCAAGGTACGGACATCATCCCTTCAATAATCCCAAATATTGTATCATATATATATATATATATTATTCCTAACAAATTGTTCATAAAACAATAAAATTCACATTTAGGAGAAACAGAAAAATCTCAAATAAACTTATTTCACAAAAATCAACTTATTTCACAATAATTTATAAAATTATTGGATGCAGCTCGAAGAAACTAATGCAGCAATACGAGAAACCTGGCAACAAGGGGAACGGAACATGCCCTATCGACCCCTGCAGCTGGCTCAGCCTGAGGCATTTCTGGAGCCCCTTGGCTGCAATAATAC
>NW_011629696.1:0-561 GCF_000512975.1 Sesamum indicum
ACGTTTTGGTTATTTTTCGTCGAATTCTGAGAACGTTCAAAATTTAGCTGTTTTGCGCGGTTTTATTAGAGTAAGTTTGTTTTCCTTTTATACAAACTTGTAGTTATTATTAGGCTTAGCAAATTTACCACACAAATTCTTGGGTCTAGACCAACGTTTGGGTCAAGTTTCGTCGAATTCTAAGAACGTTCCACATTTTGCTGTTTTGCACAGTTTTATTAAAGCAAGTTCATTTTCCTTTTTTACAAACTTGTTGTTATTATTAAGCTTAGCAAATTTACCACATAAATTCTTGGGTCTAGACCAACGTTTTGGTTATGTTTCGTCGAATTCTAAGAATGTTCAAAATTTAGCTGTTTTTCGCGGTTTTACTAGACCAAGTTTGTTTCCCTTTTATACAAACTTGTAGTTATTATTTCGTTTAGCAAATTTAAAATAAAACTTCTGGGGTCTATACCAACGTTTGGGTCAAGGTTCGTCGTATTCTAAAAACGTTGAAAATTTAGCTGTTTTGCACGGTTTTATTAAAGTAAGTTCGTTTCCCTTTTATACAAACTTGTA
>NW_011629697.1:0-559 GCF_000512975.1 Sesamum indicum
TTGATCTCTAATGTTTACAAATTCTTACAGAATTAGTCAAATTTCAAACTAAATCTATAAAAATTTATAAATATTATGCTAATTATGTACATGACGACTAAAAATTAACTAATTATTATTATGAACTAACAAAATTAATTAAAGAAATAGCTAAATTGCCATTAAAGCTTTATTAACAAAATAAGCAACTAACTTGACATAATTAACGAATAAACATAGAATTAACTTAAAAATAAAAAATTACATTTTCCTCCAAAAAGTTCTAAATTACACACACTGAAACTTTCATTGCTTTCGGCTTAATCCTTTTTCGTTAGGAATTGATCCAAAAATATTGATAAAAAATTTTACACTTATAACAATAAAAGTATAATAATATAAAATCATCCCATATATGTATGACATATTCCAAAAATATTTATTAAATGACACAATTCTAATTTTCTACTATCAGTTATAAGACCATCATTTTATATCCTAACTCCTAACCCTACATGAGAACTATAAATCAATAAATTCAATTATAATTACTAATATAATAACCGTATGGACTATTTAT
>NW_011629698.1:0-558 GCF_000512975.1 Sesamum indicum
AACTTGTAGTTATTATTACGCTTAGCAAATTTACCACAGAAATTCTTTGGTCTAGACCAACGTTTGGATAAGTTTCGTCGAATTCTGAGAACGTTCAAAATTTAGTTGTTTTTCACGATTTTATTATAGCAAGTTTGTTACCCATTTATACAAACTTGTATTATTATCACGCTTAGCAAATCTACCATACAAATTCTTGGGTCTAGACCAACTTTTGGCTCAAGTTTCGTCGAATTCTGAAAACGTTCAAAATATAGTTGTTTTGCACGGTATGTTTCATTAAATAAAAAGGAGTATAGTACAACAATCAAGTGGTGTCTCCCTCGACAGACCAAGGGATACGCCAAAGTCTATAGAGCGCACATGTGCTAATTGAACATGATAGATTAATACTAAGTATTCTCTATCTAACATCACCAACTATGCAAGTAGCTAATACACGTTCTGGCCGTTGGGTGTGTTCAAAGCGTCTCAGGTTCCTCTCTCACCAGATGTGGTATATGCATGCACTAAGTAAGGCTCGATAAGCAATATTAACGATATGCTTTCCCCTCCACT
>NW_011629699.1:0-557 GCF_000512975.1 Sesamum indicum
AACAAAAATCCAACATTATCATAACTGCACCAAATAATAAGCAATAATCGAACAAAATCGACAATCATGGTCTTTTTACCAATCAATAATTTATTAAATTTGCTAGCACAGCTTCACCTTTAAGATGTACCTACTATACTTCTTCCAAAACTACACATTCACGTACAAAACTATCAATAAATTTTAAAATTCAAACTAAACCAATGAGAGAGAATGAGAGATATACCTGTTCAGTGACAGACCACTTTGAATTGAGAAACTGGCTGTAAATGTCGTACAACCTTTGCTTCTCAGCTTCTGAAACTGATGATTTAGGCATTTAGCCTTGGATGCCATGGACTCCAGAGGAGCACCCGTGATAATAGGCATATTTCCAGTTCCACTGCCATCTTCCCTGTCCAAGAGCAAATGAACTGCTTCAAGTTGTGTGTCATCTAGCAAGCACTGCGCCCATATAAAGAAGATTAATAAAGAAAATACACCTACTATCTTGCAGATTACTGATCAAGAGTTACAGACTTAGATTTCCAATCAATCACTCACTAAGACGTCTTGCT
>NW_011629700.1:0-556 GCF_000512975.1 Sesamum indicum
TTTTGTCTCAAATTGATCATTCTGACCAAATTATAATTGGGGATAAAATGATCAGTTTAGATTTTTTTTTTTCTCACTTTAGTCCCTAAATTTGTAAGTTGTCAACGTGGAGTTTGTGTCACTACAGACATGGAAAATCAGATACATAGAGTGAAGATTTATTCGTATTTAAGAACTAAAATTGGTATATATCTACAATATAAAAAGTTTTATTTAAATCAGGTTCGTTCAAAATACGACAGTTCATAGAATAAATATGCTATATTTTACATGTAATAGATCACTTTTCTTAAATTGTACATCAATTACCTGACAAATATATTATATTTTTTGTGTAATTGTTTGATGTTTGATTAAATTCAATTTAAATTAAAAAAAATTTATGCACAACACTTCTCGTGATACATTATGATGGAGATAATTTCTTGTAATGTATCTTCCAAGGGAAAAATAGTCACTTCATATTATGCTCTTTTTTTATTGACTGATTTTTTATTATATTTTTAATTTTGGGTTATTTATTTTCTTAATGAGAAGTTCAAAACTAATATATTTC
>NW_011629701.1:0-555 GCF_000512975.1 Sesamum indicum
TGAACTTGTAGTTATTATTACCCTTAGCATGTTTACCGCACAACTTCTTAGGTCTAAATCAACGTTTGGATAGGGTTTCGTCAAATTCTGAGAACGTTTAAAATTTAGCTGTTTTGCACAGTTTATTAGAACAAGTTTGCTTCCCTTTAATACGAACTTGTAGTTATTATTATGCTTAGCAAATTTACCACACACATTCTTGGGTTTAGACCAACGCTTGGGTCAAGTTTAGTTAAATTCTGAGAACGTTCACAATTTAGCAGGTTTTCACGGTTTTTTTAAAGCAAGTTTGTTTCCCTTTTATAGAAATTTGTAGTTATTATTACGCTCAACAAATTTACCACACAAATTCTTGGGTCTAGACCAACATTTGGGTAGAATTTCGTCGAATTATGAGAACGTTCAATATTTAGCTGTTTTGCACGGTTTTATTAAAGCAAGTTTGTTTTCCTTTCATACAAATTTGTAGCTATTATTACGCTTGGCAAATTTTCCACACAAATCATTGCGTCTAGACCAACGTTTGCGTCAAGGGCAACGTTTGGTTCAAGTTTT
>NW_011629702.1:0-554 GCF_000512975.1 Sesamum indicum
TTGTCGTTTATGTTGAATATTGCGTCCTTGACCTCCATTGCTGTGACTTCCCTGCAAAGTTCATCAGTAAGTTCGGAGGAAAGTTTGGGGCCATAATCGAACACTCCATCATCAACCGGGATGGTGTGAGACTCGGTGCCCAAGAGTGTTGTATAGTAATCAACGAACTCTTGGGCAATTGCATCGGCAGACGTAATGATCGTCCCGTCAGCTCTAGTAACTGCCGTGATGGAGTTTCTAGCAGCATTCCTTTTCACCATATCGTGGAAGAATTTCGTGTTTCGGTCCCCCTCTTTGAGGTAGTGAATCTTGGCTTTTTGGTAGAAGAAGTTCCGTTCAGCCTCGGCAAGAAAAACGGCCTTCTTCCTAAGATCTCCCAAAGATTCCCGAAGCCTTACATTTCCTGGGTTGTTTTCGAGCTGGTTCTGAGCATCTTGCAATGCAAGGTCAGCCTCTTTGGCCCTAGTGGAAATGTGGCTATAGTGCTGCACGTTGAAAGCTTTCAGTTCTGCCTTAAGTGCTTTCAACCTTTTGCAAAGAATGAATTGTGGCGT
>NW_011629703.1:0-553 GCF_000512975.1 Sesamum indicum
TTACAACACAAATGGATGGGTCTAGACCTGCGATTGGGTCAAGTTTCGTCGAATTCTGAGAACGTTCAAAACTTAGCTGTTTTGGACGGTTTTATTAAAGCAAGTTTGTTTTCCTTTTATACTAGCTTTTAGTTATTATTACGCTTAGAAAATTTAACACACAAATGTTTGGGTCTAGACCAACGTTTGGGACAGGTTTCGTCGAATTCTGATAACGTTCAAAATTTAGCTGTTTTGCACGGTTTTATTAAAGCAAGTTTGTTTCCCTTTTATACTAACTTGTAGTTATTATTACGCTTAGCAAATGTATAACACAAATGCTTGGGTCTAGATCTACGTTTGGGTCAAGTTTTGTAAAATTTTGAGAACGATCAAAATTTTGCTGTTCTGCACGGCTTTTTTAAAGCAGGTTTGTTTCCCTCTTATAATAACTCGTAGTTCTTATTACGCTTAGGCAATTTAACACACAAATTCTTGGGTCGAGACATACGTTTGGGTCAAGTTTCATCGAATTCTGAGAATGCTCAAAATTTAGCTGTTTTACACGGTTTTA
>NW_011629704.1:0-553 GCF_000512975.1 Sesamum indicum
CTTTAATAAAATCGTGCAAAATAGTTAAATTTTGAACGTTTTCAGAATTCGACGAAACTTGACCCAAACATATGTCTAGACCCAAGCATTTCTGTTGTAAATTTGCTAAGCGTAGTAATAACTACAAGCTAGCATAAAAGGGAAACAAACTTGCTTTAATAAAACCGTGCAAAACAACTAAATTTTGAACGTACTCAGAATTCGACGAACCTGTCCCAAACGTTGGTCTAGACCCAAGCATTAGTGTGGTAAATTTTCAAAGCGTAATAATAACTACAAGTTAGTATAAAAGGGAAACAAACTTGCTTTAATAAAACCGTGCAAAACAGCTAAATTTTGAACGGTTTCACAATTCGACGAAACTTGTCCCATACGTTGGTCTAGACCCAAGCATTTGTGTAGCAAATTTGCTAAGCATAATAATAACTACAAGTTAGCATAAAAGGGAAACAAACTTGCTTTCATAAAACCGTGGAAAACATCTAAATTTTGAACGTTCTCAGAATTCGACGAAACCAGTCCCCAAACGTTGGTCTAGTCCCAAGCATTAGTA
>NW_011629705.1:0-552 GCF_000512975.1 Sesamum indicum
TAAAAATTTTCTGTAAATTTCTGAAAATACGTTTTCAAAATTTTCTAATTTTCTGTATATTTTTGGTATTTAAAAAAAAAATCTGTATGAAAAAAATTCTAAAATAATTTTTCAAAAAATTTCGAAAATATTTTCGAAAAATATTTTTTCAAAATTTCTAATTTTCTGTAAATTTATACAATTTATGTAATTTATGTGCAATTTATGTGTAATTTATGCCCTCACATAATACGTAAATAACCAAAAACCATTAGACCAATATATAATCTCAATAGTAAATCTATTTAAATAATAATGTAAATAATCAAAAATATTGGACCAAAATTTTCAATAAAACAATTTTAACATCATAATGTAAACAATCACAAAAATTAGACCAATAGTTAATCCCAATAATAACATTATTTAAATATTAAAAAAAATTAGATCAATATTTTCAATAATAATACTTTTAAAAAGTAATGTAAATAATCACAAAAATATATTCCTAATAAAAACATTTTTACATAATAATGTCAATAATAAAAAAATTAGACCAATTTTTCCAGTAAT
>NW_011629706.1:0-552 GCF_000512975.1 Sesamum indicum
ACGGTATTATTAAAGCAAGTTTGTTTTTCTTTTGTACAAACTTGTAGTTCTTATTACGGTTAGCAAATTTATCATACAAATTCTTGGGTCTAGAACAACGTTTGGGTCAAGTTTCGTCGATTTCTGAAAACGTTCGAAATTAAGCTTATTTGCACGGTTTTATTAAAGCAAGTTTGTTTCCTTTTTATACAAACATGTAATTATTATTACGCTTAGCAAATTTACCACACAAATTCTTATGTGCAGACCAACGTTTTGGTCAAGTTTGGTCGAATTCTGAGAAGTTGAAAATTTAGCTATTTAGGACGGTTTTATTAAAGCAAGTTTGGTTTTCCTTTTACACAAACTAGTAGTTATTATTACTGTTAGAAAAATTTACCACACAAGTTCTTGGGTCTAGACCAACGTTTGGGTCAAGTTTCGTCTAATTCTGAGAAAGTTCAAAATGAAGCAGTTTTGCACGGTTTTATTAAAGCAAGTGTGTCTCCTTTTTATACAAACATGAAGTTATTATTATGCTTAGCAAATTTACCATACAAATTCTTATGTCAA
>NW_011629707.1:0-552 GCF_000512975.1 Sesamum indicum
CCACCAGTTTAAAAAAAGAACACAATCACCAAATATTCATATAAGAGCTAGAAGCATTAGGTCATCAATAACAGAGAAGGCTAGCAAACATTTCAATGTAATCAAGTACATAGAGAACAAGAACTCGATGACCATGAAAATCACAGGTGGAGGACTGAAATTCTTCAAGCATAAAATCATTTCGAGAGCTATATATAATCTAACAAATTTGCCTAGAGCCAACTTCATCCACAATCAATGGCAATCAGCCCATAGAACATGGTTTTAGTGCTAGCCTAACCATTGATTAGCATTAAGAATAAGTGAACTTGGCAAAACGTCACATACATGACTGCAAGAACAAGTGCAAAATGTACAATTCAATTGTAAATTGACTTTCAGATTCCACACATTATGAATCAGATACATGTAGTGGGTGATTTAGCATGTCAATAAGTTCATTATGTTGTTAACAAATGAAGTCTGCAAAAATTTGAACAGTGAATGCCTTCTGTTGAGCTAAACAAACTTTATCTTCCTTAAGGAGTAAAACAACCTAAAAGGCAGTCCTAC
>NW_011629708.1:0-552 GCF_000512975.1 Sesamum indicum
ATTAGTGTTTATATATTATTCACATTTTATTTATTTTAAATTTTACTATGCCAAGTAAATTATAATAAAAAATATCTTCTATCAAACTAATCGTGTTAAAATATTATTTTGTATTTAATCTTTTTATTGGATATATAGTCTGTTTCCTACTTGGTCGTTTACTTGATTCATCCTGCTGTCCCCTTGGACTTGATGTTGTCATGTGTGGCGAGTTAGCCAGATAATTCGAGTGAAGTTTGTTCCTCTCAAAATAAAAAATAAAAAAAAAACAGAAAAAGATAGAGAAGGTATAATAGTGCACATGAGAAAGGAAAAAGAAAAATTGCTTGCTTGCTCAAAACATGGTACCACATCAAATATTTACTAACAAGATAGTAGGAAACAACTACATAGGATCTCTAGGGATCACTTTTAGGCATGAACCAGACATACTTTTCCTGTTTCTGGTTTCCTTAATACATGATTATGATCTAAGTATTATAAACATGCTTGGTTCTATTTACAGTAGGCAAGATTTACTTCCACGGCGAACCCATGAGGCTCATACTTAGA
>NW_011629709.1:0-549 GCF_000512975.1 Sesamum indicum
TTTGCATGGTTTTATTAAAACAAGTTTGTTTTACTTTTATACTAACTTGTAGTTATTATTACGATTAGCAATGGGTCAAGTTTCGTCGAATTCTGAAAACGTTTATAAGTTAGCTGTTTTACACGGTTTTATTAAAATAAGTTTGTTTCCCTTTTATATTAACTTGTTGTTATTATTACACTTAGGAAATTTAACACACAATTCTTGGGTCTAGACCTACGTTTGGATCAATTTTCGTCGAATTTTGAGAATGCTCAAAATTTAGCTGTTTTGCACGGTTTTATTAAAACAAGTTTGTTCCCTTTTATACTAACTTGTAGTTATTATTACACTTAGCAAATTTACCACATAAATGCTTGGGTGTAGACCAACGTTCGGGACAGGTTATACGAATTCTGAGAACGTTCAAAATTTAGCTGTTTTGCACGGTTTTATTAAAGCAAGCTTGTTTTCGTTTTATACTGACTTGTACTTATTGTAACGCTTAGCTAATGTATAACACAAATGCTTGGGTCTAGATCTATGTTTGGTTCAAGTTTCGTAAAATTT
>NW_011629710.1:0-549 GCF_000512975.1 Sesamum indicum
TACAAGTTAGTATAAAAGGGAAACAAACTTGTTTTAATAAAACCGTGCAAAACAACTAACTTTTTACCGTTTTCATAATTTAACGAAACTTGACCGAATTGCAGGTCCAGACCCATCCATTTGTGTTGTAAATTTCCTAAGGGTAATACTAACTACAAGTTAGTATAAAAGCGAAACAAACTTGCTTTAATAAAATCGTGGAAAACAGGTAAATTTTGAACGTTTTCAGAATTTGACGAAACTTGACCCAAACATTGGTCTAGACCCAAGCATTTGTGTTGTAAATTTGCTAAGCGTAATAATAACTACAAGTTAGCATAAAAGGGAAACAAACTTGCTTTAATAAAACCGTGCAAAACAGCTAAATTTTGAACTGTTTCACAATTCGACGAAACTTGACCCATACGTTGGTCTACACCCAAGCATTAGTGTGGTAAATTTTCTAAACGTAATAATAACTACAAGTTAGTATAAAAGAGAAACAAACTTGTTATAATAAAACCGTGCAAAACAGCTAACTTTTGAACGTTCTCAGAATTCAACAAAAGT
>NW_011629711.1:0-549 GCF_000512975.1 Sesamum indicum
AAAAAACTAATTACAGAACCAAATTCAAGTAAATACACTTTGTTTCACTGTCAAAACTATTTTTCCCCCATCTTGGGAATGAGCCAAAACACACTCGATATTTGCCTACTTTATTTTACACTTTATTTGTGTGAATTTTTTATTTTGAGTTTTCTATATATAATATATATACACACATATATCTATAAATATAATTAAAAGAGATATGATTTGAAAATAAATAGTGATTTTTATTTTTTAAAAAATACAACATTTATATATGTACATCTATATATAAATATATATAAAAGAGACATGGCTTGATAGTAAACAATGATTTTTGTCTCTTAAAACACAACATCAAACATACAACACTTATTTAAATTATATCTAAAAATAAATCCAAACAACATACTTCACAGTGTTTGGATTTATTTTTTGAGTATGTTGTTTTGTTGCATATCGAATGTTGTGTAATAGTATATTGCTTGTTTTAAAAACATAGCTGTATTTCAAAAGAAAAAAATAGTCCTCGTGGCTCAGTATTTCTATAATAAATATTTTTTTATA
>NW_011629712.1:0-548 GCF_000512975.1 Sesamum indicum
AATATAACAATACGTACATATTATTGAACTCTCTAATCAATTTTCATAAATATTATCTCTTTTTTTTTTTTGCCTATTATTGAGGAATCTAAATAGAAAATAATTTATTGTATTATATTCATAGATAGCATCAATATATACATTTCTTTCTAAAAATGCTTTCTGTCTAATTATTACATAATATTAAGTAAAGACAAACCAAAAAAGAAGAAATTAATAGGAAAATATTATAAAAAAAAGACAGAATATAACTTCCGATGCTTCTGCTACCTCCTGTCGAGCTTTATTTTTTGAAACACTCACACATACGCAAACAACATTTACGCACATTTTCTCACTCAACCACTCACACTTCACATTTGCTCATGCCTTTTCTCCCTCAACACTCTCACTATAGAACACTGTTCAAGTACATAAAGTACTACGCTTAGAGAGCCCTAGGAACATTACATTTGAATCATTCGGTAGCCAAAAATCGCGGAAAACTCTAGAAATGTAAGATGAATTTTATGTAGGCAACTCCATTATTGCTTTTCTCAATCATTTGA
>NW_011629713.1:0-547 GCF_000512975.1 Sesamum indicum
ATTTTCAAGCAACAAAGTCTAAAAAATAACAAAATGGCAGAAAGTATTCAAACATAACAATTGTGGAGAGTTGCTGCACACAAATCATATCATATGCAAAAACTATTGAAGGCACTGTTTAACACTTCTCTTTCATTCTTAAGCGCAGTAATTATACTAGAAGCAAAGAGAAATCTAGCAGAAACATTAATTATGAGCAGTTTATTATGGTGCACAAGCAATGCAAGAAAAAAGATTTTCTCAAGGATACATGAAATTATATCACATGGTATATGTAAACCAACTTATTCTGCTTCTGTCAGTCAATTGTTGTTTATTACACTTAAATCAGCAATATTATTTCCACCCGTGCCCCTGTCTCCAACCATGAAGAAAGAGAAGGTTGGTTAAGAGAGAAGAAACAAGGGTTAAAGCACCAAAACCCCAGCATTCCTTCTCTTTTTTTCTTTCTTCTGCCAATAACATGAAAGTTCAAGTGTCTCTATATTACCTACTGTCCAGGGGTTATTAAAGTTCCAACTATTTCACAAATCCCTGGGAACAAGGT
>NW_011629714.1:0-547 GCF_000512975.1 Sesamum indicum
ATTCAAACTTTAAATGTTTTGCACAGTTTTATTAAAGCAAAGTTTGTTTCCCTTTTATACAAGCTTGTGTTCTTTATTACGCTTAGCAAATTACCACACAAATTCTTGGGTCTAGACCAACGTTTGGGTCAAGTTTCGTCGAATTCCGACAACGTTCAAAATTTAGCTATTTTGCACGGTTTTATTAAAGCAAAGTTTGTTTTCCCTTTGATACAAACATGTAGTTATTACTATGCCTAGAAAATTTATCACACAGATCCTAGTGTCTAGTCCAACGTTTCGGTCAACTTTCGTCGAATTCTGAAAATGCTCAAAATTTTGATGTTTTATACGGTTTTATTAAAGTAAAGTTTGTTTCCCATTTATACAAACTTGTAGTTATTATTACGCTTAGCAAATTTACCAGACAAATTCTTGGGTCTAGACCAACGCTTGGGTCAAGATTCGTCGAATTTTGAGAACGTTCAAAATTTAGATGTTTTCCACGGTTTTATTGAAGCAAATTTTGTTTTCCTTTTATACAAACTTGTAGTTATTACTAAACTTA
>NW_011629715.1:0-542 GCF_000512975.1 Sesamum indicum
ATTGAATATGTGCTAAACCACCATCCCATCAATAAATACCGTACATAAGTCTGAAGTGCCCATGCATATTAACTCCAAAGTCAACTACAACAAGGCAGTAAGTCAAGCAGAGCGATCCAAGCTGTTTAGACTGAGGCTCGGCTTAAACTTATTCGAGACTGCATTTTTTATTGTTTCTCTCTTGAATTTAAAGAGTTGAAAGCTATTCTGCACCCTCTATGAATGTTGAACGGAGCAAAATGTGTTAATCCCACATCTTTTTGTTATTAGTCTATAGCGTGAGTATACACAAACATCCATCAATGGCTGAATAAAGCATAATGTCTGAAGGCTACCAATGTCCATTTGTTTTAGTATGAAGAAAGTGTACATACTTAGGAAAAAACCACAATAGCTTTGAAATCTTTATGCTGTAATATTTGAAGAAAGAAACCCAGGGATATTAATTTGGTTTTTTTGTGCTTAGAATGACATTGTTACGGACATGTCTAATAATTGTAGAAACTTAAGGTTGTTACCAGTCTTGTAATGGAGATTTAGTT
>NW_011629716.1:0-537 GCF_000512975.1 Sesamum indicum
CACGTTTACACTAACTTGTAGTTATTGTTACGCTTAGCAAATTTACTACACAAATACATGGGACTAGAAACATTTGGGTCAAGTTTCGTCGAATTCTATGAACGTTCAATATTTAGCTGTATTGTACGGTTTATTAAAGCAAGTTCGCTTCCATTTTTACACTAACTTGTAATTATTATTACACTTAGCAAATTTACCACACAAATGCATGGGTCAAGACATACATTTGGGTCAAGTTTCGTGGAATTCTGAGAACGTTTAAAACTAAGCAGTTTTGCACGATTTTTCTAAAGCAAGTTCGTTTCCCTTTTACACTAACTTGTAGTTATTATTATGCTTAACAAATTTACCACACAAATGCATGGTACTAGACCTACGTTTGGTTCAAGTTTCGTCGAATTGTGAGAACGTTGAAAATTTAGCTGTTTTGCACGATTTTATTAAAGCAAGTTCGTTTCCCTTTTATACTGACTTGTAGTTATTATTACGGTTAGCAAATTTACCACACAAATGCATGGGTCAAGAGCTACGTTTGGT
>NW_011629717.1:0-230 GCF_000512975.1 Sesamum indicum
ATCAATTTTCGTCGAATTCTGAGAATTCTCAAAATTTAGCTGTTTTGCACGGTTTTATTAAAACAAGTTTGGTCCCTTTTATACTAACTTGTAGTTATTATTACACTTAACAAATTTACCACACAAATGCTTGGGTGTAGACCAACGTTTGGGACAGGTTTTGTCGAATTCTGAGAACGTTCAAAATTTAGCTGTTTCGCACGGTTTTATTAAAACAAGTTTGTTTCCCT
>NW_011629717.1:303-536 GCF_000512975.1 Sesamum indicum
TTGAGAATGTTCAAAATTTAGCTGTTCTGCACGGTTTTATTAAAGTAAGTTTGTTTCCCTGTTATACTAACTTATAATTATTATTATGCTTAGAAATTTAACACACAAATTCTTGGATCTAGACCTACATTTGGGTCAAGTTTCGTCGAATTTTGAGAATGTTCAAAATTTAGCTATTTTGAACAGTTTTATTAAAACAATTTTGTTTCCCTTTTATACTAACTTGTAGTTAT
>NW_011629718.1:0-533 GCF_000512975.1 Sesamum indicum
AAGAGCAATAACAGGATAGGAGAGAGTGTATTGCCCTCTTCTTTTTTCCTTTCAATATATCTCGTTAGCAAAAGTGGTCTTGGATTGATTTAATTTACTAAAGGGGATATAGTAAGGAAAAATGAGTGGAGGATTGATAAAATCCGATAACTGCCTTGGGTGGTTATGATATGCTAACCAATTCTTGAATTGGTTGACAGCGACCATTACAAAATGTTGTAGTTTTGAACCTGACTTTGGTGTGTTTAGCCATTTTGATTTTCTTCCTGCTAATAGCGGTCTCTATAATTTTCACCCTTGAATCACATGGTAGTTTCTGTGGCATCACCGTGATTTTTGGGTACTCGCATAGAAGAGGGAGAATGGTGCTTTTTTTCCTTTCAACGTATCTCGTTAGCAAGAGTGCTCAGTGTGCGCTATTCAATCTTTAATCTGGTGATTGATGAGCTTCTTGATGAAAATCACTTTAGCTTAGTAGACAATGTATAGTTTGCTGCATTTGTTGTTTTTCAGTTTGATGTAATGTATCATTG
>NW_011629719.1:0-531 GCF_000512975.1 Sesamum indicum
CCCAAGAATTTGTGTGGTAATTTGCTAAGAATAATAATAACTACAAGTTTTTATAAAAGGGAAACAAACTTCCACTAATAAAACCGTGCAAAACAACTAAATTTTGAACGTTCTCAGAATTCGATGAAATTGACCCAAACGTTTGTCTGAACCCAAGCATTTCTGTGGTAAATTTGCTAAGCGTAATAATAACTAAAAGTTTGTATGAAAGGGAAACAAAGTTGCTATAATAAAATTGTGCAAAGCTAAATTTTGAACGTTCTCAGAATTCGACGAAACTTGACCCAAACGTTGGTCTAGACCCATGAATTTGGATTGTAAATTTGCTAAGCATAATAATAACTACAAGTTTTTATAAAAGGCAAACAAACATACTTTAATAAAACCGTACAAAACAGCTAAAGTTTAAACGTTCTTAGAATTCGAAGAAACTTGACCCAAACGTTGGTTTAGACCTAAAAATTTGTGTGGTAATTTGCTATGCTTTAATAATAACTACAAGTTTGTATAAAAGGGAAACAATCTTGCTCT
>NW_011629720.1:0-531 GCF_000512975.1 Sesamum indicum
AGACCCAAGAATTTGTGTGGTAAATTTGCTAAGCCTAATAATAACTACAAGTTTGTATAGAAGGAAAACAAGCTTGCTCTAATAAAACAGCGCAAAACAACTAAATTTTGAACGTTCTCAGAATTCGACAAAAAATAACCAAAACGTTGGTCTAGACCCAAGAATTTATGTAGTAAATTTGCTAAGCTTAATAATAACTACAAGTTTTTATAAAAGGAAAACGAACTTGCTTTAATAAAACCGTGCAAAACAGAAAACAGCAAATGTGGAACGTTCTTAGAATTCGACGAAACTTGACCCAAACGCTGGTTTACACCCAAGAATTTGTGTGGTATATTTACTAAGCTTAATAATAACTACAAGTTTGTACAAAAGGGAAACAAAATTGTTCTAATAAAACAGTGCAAAATAGCCAAATTTTGAACGTTATCAGAATTCGAGGAAACTTGACCCAAACAGGGGTTAAGACCCAAGAATTTGTGTGGTAAATTTGCTAAACGTAATAATAACTATAAATTTGTATAAAAGGGA
>NW_011629721.1:0-524 GCF_000512975.1 Sesamum indicum
GTTAGTATAAAAGGGAAACAAAACTTATTTTAATAAAACCGTGCAAAACAGCTAAATTTTGAGCATTATCAAGATTCGACGAAACTTGACCCAAACATATGTCTAGACCCAAGAGTTTGTGTGCTAAATTTTCTAAGCGTAATAATAACTACAAGTTAGTATAAAAGGAAAACAAACTTGTTTTAATAAAACCGTGCGAAACAGCTAACTTTTTAACATTCTCATAATTCAACGAAACTTGACCCAATTGCAGGTCCAGACCCATCCATTTGTGTTGTAAATTTGCTAAGGGTAATACTAACTACAGGTTAGTATAAAAGCGAAAAAAACTTGCTTTAATAAAATCGTGGAAAACAGCTAAATTTTGAACGTTTTCAGAATTCGACGAAACTTTTTTTTTTGGGTAAATGTAAGTTTCATTAAAAAAATAGGTAAAGAGTACAAAGTACAACATACAACAATCAAATGGTGGTACCCCCAACAGACCAAGGGATACGCCAAATTCTATAGAGTGCACATGTACT
>NW_011629722.1:0-523 GCF_000512975.1 Sesamum indicum
TCTAATAAAACCGTGCAAAACAGCTAAATATTGAACGTTCTCAGAATTCGACGAAACTCGACCCAAACGTTTGTCTAGACACAAAAATTTGTGTGGTAAATTTGCTAAGCGTTAAAATAACTACAAGTTTGTATAAAAGGGAAACAAACTTGCTCTAATATGGCGAAACATGACCAAAACGTTGGTCTAGACCCAAGAATTAATGTGGTAAATTTGCTAAGTTTAATAATAACTACAAGTTTGTATAAAAGGGAAACGAACTTGCTTTAATAAAACCGTGCGAAACAGCTAAATTTTGATCGTTCTCAGAATCGAAGAAACTTCACCAAAACGTTAGTCTAGACCCAAGAATTAATGTGGTAAATTTGCTAAGCTTAATAATAACTACAAGTTTGTATAAAAGGAAAACGAACTTGCTTTAATAAAATCGTGCAAAACAGCAAAATGTGGAGCGTCCTTAGAATTCGACGAAACTTGACCCAAACGCTGGTTTACACCCAAGAATTTGTGTGGTATATTTACT
>NW_011629723.1:0-522 GCF_000512975.1 Sesamum indicum
AACACAATCTTTAGCAGAGTGTCCCAATGTCATACAACTGTTGCACTTCTGTGGTAGCCATTCGTACTCAATGTCTACTTTGCAAGGTGATTCGCCTCCGTCCTCATCCGGATTCATAATTATAATGTGCTTTGGTAAGTTTGAGGTCACATCCAACATTACGCATACACGAGCGAAGTCTAGCCTTGTGCATGCTCTCGTAATTGCATCCGGGTATAGTGGTTTACCCACACCACTGGCCACCGTACTAAGGCCTTCCTCTGTCCAGAACTCGACTGGAAGGTGACGAAGTTTTATCCACACAGGAACCTGTGTATGCTGTAGTTTCCTTAAAACCATCCCTGGTTCCCATTTTTGGAGAACAATAGGCTGCCCCTGAAATAACCACGGCCCTCCTTCAATAACATCTTCCATATCAGCTACTGATTTGAATTGGAGGAAAAAAATCCACTATTAGTACCAGTGACCTCCTTCAAGCCCGGCCATACAGACATTGCAAACTCTTTCAGATGATGAAAATAC
>NW_011629724.1:0-521 GCF_000512975.1 Sesamum indicum
TATTTATCTTATTTTTTAATTCATTTTTGTAAAAGATAATTACAAATTCAAAAAAAAATTTATAATTCTGATTTGTTAAAAAATATAATTTATAATTATTATTTATTAAGTACTAATTAATAATTATATGTTAAGCACCAATATAATAATTGTTATATGGCTTATAGTAGCAACAACTATTATAAGATTTTTTTTTCTTTTTTAGGAAATGTCCTTAATGAATATAGTTGTGTTACTTTGTTTGTGAATTTTGTTGATTCTATTTTTCAATTTCTTTTTCTTGATTGTTTAATTCATAATGATGTTGATACAATTATTAAGAAATATAGTTCTAATCTTGATTTCTGTTACGAAAAATTTTAAGAAAAAATAATTTTTTTAATCGTGTTAATTGTAGTAAATATACATATATATATATGCATTTTGCTATCAAACTTATTGTCTTTTTTATTTTTTGCCACTTAATATATTGGGTGTTTGTTTCTCTTTTAGTAACTATAATGATGTTGCATTTACTAATT
>NW_011629725.1:0-505 GCF_000512975.1 Sesamum indicum
TTGAATCCATAAAAATCAAACCAAGATACAAGTTATCCTTGCAAGAACGACTAGAGGGTTGGAGATTACAACAAAAAAAGCGAAATGCATCAAACACAAGTGACAATGTAATAATTATTTAATATTTTACAAAAATAACTTGTAATTCTTTAGTTATGCAAAACTAATGTAATATAACTAACATTTTTCAGCCAAAATTTTCATACAATTGCACTATATTCATGACAAAGTCACTCAAAACTTCCGCTTATTAAAGGAGATTGCTACGTTTATCCTATTTAGCTGCCGAAGGAATGATAAAATTCTTGCACAGGTAAATTCAAAATCCTTAATTTGATTTTATTTATGACCAAAATTTATGTGGATATGTTTTGTTTTTTGACTTTTCAGTTGTAGAAGATTATAAAAAATTAACGCATTGTTATGTCATTTTCTCGTGACCCGTATTGAAACTCCATAAACATTCAGATTGAGGATGCAAGTAGAAGTAAAATAGGAAATGTCC
>NW_011629726.1:0-503 GCF_000512975.1 Sesamum indicum
AAATCAAGTTTGTTTTCGTTTTATACTGACTTGTAGTTATTATAACGCTTAGCAAATGTATAACACAAATGTTTGGGTCTAGATTTATGTTTGATTCAAGTTTCGTAAAATTTTGAGAATGTTCAAAATTTAGCTGTTCTGCACGGTTTTATTAAAGTAAGTTTGTTTCCCTATTATACTAACTTATAATTATTATTATGCTTAGAAATTTAACACACAAATTCTTGGATCTAGACCTACGTTTGGGTCAAGTTTCGTCGAATTCTGAGACCGTTCAAAATTTAGCTGTTTTGCACGGTTTTATTAAATCAAGTTTGTTTCCCTTTTATACTAACTTGTAGTATTATTACGATTAGCAAATTTACAACACAAATGCTTGGGTATAGACCTGCGATTGGGTCAAGTATCGTCGAATTCTAAGAACGTTCAAATGTTAGTTGTTTTGCACGATTTTATTAAAACAAGTTTGTTTACCTTTTATACTAACTTGTAGTTATTATTAC
>NW_011629727.1:0-478 GCF_000512975.1 Sesamum indicum
TGCCTGCGAGCAGGCATGTGCGCGGGCGCCTGGGCCGGCCCCTGCCGACGTGGGCGCGTTGGGGCGGACGGCAGCAGCGCTCGCGGGCAACATCCGGCCGAACTGCGGCCGTGCACTTGACGTTCGGCAGCTGTAGCCTTGGACGACGCCCGTTTCCACCGGGCTGTCGGGCACATTCGCGGGGACGCGGACGGCGAGCAAGGCCACGGGCACGGACGACGTGCGCCGCAGGCCGAGGGACGTGGACGGCCCGACCGGTGCCGCGTGTTGGGTTTTCGTTATTTCACGGAAGCCACCATCTCTTTCGTGCGAATGCGCACACACGCTCGCCTTGTGGCACATTTTTGTTCCGGGACTTGGCCAGTTTTGATCCGGGACTTGGTCATTTTTTCGGGACCCGGGCGAAATAAGGCACACGAGCAGGGGGTAGCCCCCGGGCCGTCCCGGGTGAAAGAATGAGGATTGGAGGGGAGGGCGG
>NW_011629728.1:0-473 GCF_000512975.1 Sesamum indicum
CACGGTTTTATTAAAGCAAGTTTGTTTCCCTTTTATACTAACTTGTAGGTAATATTACGCTTAGCAAATTTTACTCACAAATTCTTGGGTCTAGACCAACGGTTGGGTCATGTTTCGTCGAATTCTGACAACGTTCAAAAGTAAGCTCTTTTGCACGATTTTATTAAAGCAAGTTTATTTCCCTTTTATACTAACTTGTAGTTATTATTACGCTTAGCCAATTTACCACACAAATTCGCAGCTCTAGACCAACGTTTGTGTCAAGTTTCGTCGAATTCTGTGAACGTTAAAATTTAGCTGTTTTGCACGGTTTTATTAAAGCAAGTTTGTTTCCCTTTTGTACTAAATTGTAGTTGTTATTATGCTTTCCAAAATTACCACACAAATTCTTGGGCGTAGATTAACGTTTTTGTCAAATTTCGTCGAATTTTGAGAACGGTCAAAATTTAGCTGTTTTGCACGGTTTTATTAAA
>NW_011629729.1:0-461 GCF_000512975.1 Sesamum indicum
AATTTTGAACGTTCTCAGAATTCGACGAAACTTGACCCAAATGTTGGCCTAGACACAAGAATTTGTGTGGTTAATTTGCTAAGCGTAATAAAAACTTCAAATTTGTATAAAAGAAAATAAACAGGCTTTAATAAAACTGCCTAAAACAGCTAAATTTTGAACGTTCTCAGAATTCGACAAAACTTGACCTAAACGTTGGTCTAGACCCAAGAATTTGTGTGGTAAATTTGCTAAGCGTAATAATAACTACAAGTTTGTATAAAAATGAAACAAACTCGCTTTAATAAGCCGCGCAAAATAGCTAAATTCTTAACGTTCTCAGAAAATAATGAAACTTGGCCTAATTGTTCGTCTAGACCCAATAATTTGTGTCGTAAATTTGCTAAGCGTAACAACAACTACAAGTTTGTATAAAACGGAAACAAACTTGCTTTAATAAAATCACGCAAAACAACTAAATT
>NW_011629730.1:0-455 GCF_000512975.1 Sesamum indicum
TAAAACAGCTAAAGATTGAACGTTCTTAGAATTTGACGAAACTTGACCCAAACGTTCGTCCAGACCCAAGAAAATGTATGGTAATTTGCTAAGCATAATAATAACTACAAGTTTTTATAAAAGGGAAACAAACTTGCACCAATAAAACCGTGCAAAACAACTAAATTTTGAACGTTCTCAGAATTCGATGAAACTTGACCCAAAGGTTTGTCTAAACCGAAGCATTTCTGTGGTAAATTTGCTAAGCGTAATAATAACTACAAGTTTGTATAAAAGGGAAACAATCTTGCTCTAATAAAACCGTGCAAAACAGCTAAATTTTGAAAATTCTTAGAATTAGACGAAACTTGACCCAAACGTTGGTCTAGACCCAACCAGTTTGTTTGGTAAATTTGCTAAGCGTAATAACAACTACAAGTTTGTATAAAAGGGAAACAAACTAGTTATAATAAAAC
>NW_011629731.1:0-453 GCF_000512975.1 Sesamum indicum
ATTTTATTGATTGGACATTTTTTTAATTAGTCTTTCATCCGCTACATAAACACTTACATGTAAAAAAAAAAATATCAAATCGAATAATATAAATGAGCAAAAAATCCTCTATAAAAAATAAAATAGTAAATTGTTTCATGTGTTGTCATAAGAGTTTCTAATTGATATCATATGATATAATATTGTATTAATATAGCATTTTTTAATATTTCTCGCTCTTCGCCATATCCTAAGAGGAATAAGGTTCTACACAAGATTAATAAAAACATTGAATTTTTAACCTATTTTTTTTAATATAGGGGTTCTTTGCATTTTGATGATAATACAGGGGCAAAAATGCAATTTACCCTTGAAATCATATTCTTGTTCACGGGTCTGTCACTTCTCACCCTCAAACCACAGTGAAACCTAATCTTCCCAACTTTACCGTTGTGATTTCAAGAAAGAAAAGAA
>NW_011629732.1:0-437 GCF_000512975.1 Sesamum indicum
TCTTCCTTCGTGGGAAGGGATGTGAAATACGTTGTCAAAAGTTGGGTCCTGCATTATTATCGGAACAGGAGGGATCACCCTCCACTGTTGGTTTTCTGCATTATGATCAAGCGATATGAACATAAGACATTGCTTAATTTTGTGTTTACTTTGATGTTTCTCCAGCAATTAGTTGTGAAGGCAGTCTCTCTTGCCATTGCTCGGGATGGTGCCAGTGGTGGTGTTGTTCGGACAGTGACTGTGAGTTGCTTCTCATTATGAACTACTTTTTTGCTCCTATTTGACACCTTTTGCAATATTCTTTGATCAGGTAGCAGATTCACAATTTGTTACAGATTATGTACGTTACTTTCTCCACCAACCCATGTAAGTCTGCTTAATATTCACTCTATGAAGTAGCATGATCCTTCATTGTTAGTTGCCTTACTGTTCTCATG
>NW_011629733.1:0-420 GCF_000512975.1 Sesamum indicum
TACTAACTTGTAGTTATTATTAAGCTTAGCAAATAGACAACCCAAATGCTTGGATATAGACCAATGTTTGGGACAAGTTTCGTCGAATTCGTAGAACGCTCAAAAGTTAGCTGTTTTGCACAATTTTATTAAAGCAAATTTGTTTTCCTTTTACACTAACTTGTAGGTATTATTAACCACACAAATTCTTGGTTCTAGACCTACGGTTGGGTTATGTTTCGTCGAATTCTGAGAACGTTCAAAATTTAGATGTTTTGCACGGTTTTATTAAAGCAAGTTTGTTTTCCTTTTATACTAACTTGTAGGTAATATTACGCTTGGCAAATTTACCCCACAAATTTTTGGGTCGAGACCAACGGTTGGTCATGTTTCGTCGAATTCTGACAATGTTCAAAAGTAAGCTCTTTTGCACGATTTTAT
>NW_011629734.1:0-419 GCF_000512975.1 Sesamum indicum
CGGTTTTATGAAAGCAAAGTTTTAGTTACCATTTATACAAACTTATAGTTATTATTACGCTTAGCAAATTTTAACACACAAATTCTTGGGTCTAGACAAACATTTGGGTCAAGTTTGTAGTTAAAGCAAAGTTTGTTTACCAGTTATACAAATTTGTAGTTATTATTACGCTTAGCAAATTTACCACAGTTATTATTACGCTTAGCAAATTTACCACACAAACTCTTGGGTCTAGACCAACGTTTGGGTCAAGTTTCGTCGAATTCTGAGAACGTTCAAAAATTTAGTTGTATTGCACGGTTTTATTAAAGCAAACTTTGTCGCATTTATACAGACTTGTAGTTATTCATACGCTTATCAAATTTACCATACAAATTCTTGGGACTATACCAACGTTTGGGTAAATTTCGTCGAATTCT
>NW_011629735.1:0-418 GCF_000512975.1 Sesamum indicum
GTTCTCAGAATTCAACGAAACTTGACCCAATCGCAGGACTAGACCCATCCATTTGTGTTATAAATTTGCTAGGCGTAATAATAACTAGAAGTTAGTATAAAAGCGAAACAAACTAGCCTTAATAAAACCGTGTAAAATAGCTACATTTTGAACGTTCTCAGAATTCGACGACACTTGACCCAAACGTTGGTCTAGACCCAAGCATTTGTGTTGTAAATTTGCTAAGCGTAATAATAACTACAAGTTAGTATAAAAGGGAAACAAACTTATTTTAATAAAACCGTGCAAAACAGTTAATTTTTGAGCATTCTCAGTATTGGACGAAACATGACCCAAACGTAGGTCTGGACCCAAGAGTTTGTGTGTTTAATTTTCTAAGCGTAATAATAACTACAAGTTACTATAAAAGGGACACAAA
>NW_011629736.1:0-412 GCF_000512975.1 Sesamum indicum
AATTTAGCTATTTTGCACGGTTTTATTAAAGCAAGTTTGTTTCGCTTTTATACTAACTTATAGTTATTATTTCGCTTGGCAAATTTACAACACAAATGGATGGGTCTAGACCTGCAATTGGGTAAAGTTTCGTTGAATTCTAAGAACGTCCAAAAGTTAGCTCTTTTGCACGGTTTTATTAACGTCCAAAAGTTAGCTGTTTTGCACGGTTTTATTAAAACAAGTTTGTGTCCCTTTTATAGTAACTTGTAGATAATTATTATTACGCTTAGAAAATTAAACACACAAACTCTTGGGTCTAGACCTACGTTTGGGTCAAGTTCGTTCAATGCTGAGAATGTTAAAAAATTAACTGTTTTGCACGGTTTTATTAAAACAAGTTTGTTTCCCTTTTATACTAACTTGTAGTTAT
>NW_011629737.1:0-390 GCF_000512975.1 Sesamum indicum
TGCTTTAATAAAACTGTGCAAAACAACTATATTTTGAACGTTTTCAGAATTCGACGAAACTTGACCCAAATATCGGTCTAGACCAAACAATTTGTGTGGTAAGTTTGCTAAGCGTAATAATAACTACATGTTTGTATAAAAGGGAATAAAACTTGCATTAATAAAACTGTGCAAAACAACTATATTTTGAACGTTTTCAGAATTCGACGAAACTTGACCCAAACGTTGGTCTAGACCAAAGGATTTGTGTGGTAAATTTGGTATGCGTAATAATAACTGCAAATTAGTGTAAAAGGAAAACAAACTTGTTTTAATAAAACGTGCAAAACAGCCATATTTTGAACGTTTTTAGAATTCGACGAAACTTGATCCAAACGTTGGTCTAGACCA
>NW_011629738.1:0-383 GCF_000512975.1 Sesamum indicum
AGGTAAGGATATGATATTCATAAGCATGCTATGATTAGTTCCCAATTTAAGACGGGGTTGGATCACTAATAAAAGAAGTAGTTGATAATGAGAAGCAACTCACAGTCACTGTCCGAACAACACCACCACTGGCACCATCCCGAGCAATGGCAAGAGAGACTGCCTTCACAACTAATTGCTGGAGAAACATCAAAGTAAACACAAAATTAAGCAATGTCTTATATTCATATAGCGTGATCATAGTGCAGAAAACCAACAGTGGAGGGTGTTCGCTACTGTTCCGATAATAATGCAGTCACTGTAAGGTCGCAGGAGAACAGTAAAGCAACTAACAATGAAGGATCATGCTACTTCATAGAGTGAATATTAAGCAGACTTACGTG
>NW_011629739.1:0-381 GCF_000512975.1 Sesamum indicum
GAGGGGTAAACACATCATCAACATGTCTTATAGATCACTACTTGCATCATGTGTGTACCACATTTGGAAGGGTGGATCGTGGGGTTGGAGAAGGGTGGATCGTGGGGTTGGAGAAAGCTGCTTCGTCTACGCAGCCTTATCAAACCAATGGTGGAGTGTTGTATTGAGAGATGGGAGGTCTTGGCGTTTCCCGGATGGCCGACCCACAGCCCAAGCCCTATACAGACTTATCTGCCCGCCCGGACCAAAAGCAGGTTGGACGTCACTACTTTCGGGTTCACTTAAGATCCCACGACATTGTTTTATCTTGTGGATGGCTTTTCAGGAAAAACTACCAGCGACAGACAAACCCTGGCTCACACACATTGGAGGGTGTATTCT
>NW_011629740.1:0-377 GCF_000512975.1 Sesamum indicum
ACAAATAGGCTTTAATTAAACCGTGCAAAACAGTTAAATTTGACCGCTCTCAGAATTCCACGGAACTTGACTGAAACATAGGTCTAGACCCATGTATTTCTGTGGTAAATTTGGTAACCGTAATAGTAACTACAAGTTAGTATGAAAGGAAAATAAATTTGCTTTAATAAAACCATGCAAAACTGCTAAATTTTGAACGTTATCTGAATTCCATGAAATTTGACCCAAACGTAGGTCTGCACCTATGCATTTGTGTGTTAAATTTTTTAAGCATAATAAAAACTATAAGTTAATATGAAAGGAAATCTAACTTTATTTAAATAAATCATAAAATACAGCTAAATTTCGAACACTCACACAATTGCACGAAACTTGAT
>NW_011629741.1:0-374 GCF_000512975.1 Sesamum indicum
ACGTAATAATAACTACAAGTTAGTATAAAAGGGAAACAAACTTGTTTTAATAAACCATGCAAAACAGCTAACTTTTGAACGTTCCAAGAATTCAATAAAAAGTTGACCCAATCGTTGGTCTAGACCCATCCATTTGTGTTGTAAATTTGCTAAGCGTAATAATAACTACAAGTTAGTATAAAAGGGAAACAAACTTGCTTTAATAAAACCGTGCAAAATAGCTAAATTTTGAACGTTCTTAAAATTCGACGAAACTTGACCCAAACGTTGGTCTAATAAAACCGTGCAAAACAGCTAAATTTCGAACGTTCTCAGAATTCGACGAAACATGACCCAAACGTTGGTCTAGACCCAAGCATTTGTGTTGTAAATTT
>NW_011629742.1:0-18701 GCF_000512975.1 Sesamum indicum
AGAGACTGAGCTCAAGCCACGACCTCCGAACATGTTTGCCGTCGATTCGTCTTCGTTCGGTCTAATCTCGATCTCAGACCACCACCATCAAACTCTTCTCTTAAAGACAATTCTAACGAGACTAGCCTCGCTCAATTTGGTAAAAAATTTATAGAGATAAGATAATTTTAATAAATTGTGTCGCGACGACGAGATGGTGGTGGGGGGTGGGGGCAGATAGTTTTTTTTTTATATATATAATAATAATATATTTTTGAAATTTTAAATTATTTATATATAATATAAGTTAAATAATTTGTTGAATCTAGACCTTTATTTTTTTAAAATCTAACGGTTGAGATTAATTGATTATATCTAACAATCAATATTTGATCAAAGAAGATCCAACGATAATTAAAATAAAAAATAATATACATTAAGTAAGGGAATAACGATCATTTTTTAAAAAATTAACACCACTAGTTGGATTTAACAGAGAGGGGGCAATTGAGCTGAGTTTTACAAAACACAGCGGAGCTTTTAGCCTATTCTCATAACAGGAGGATTTTGTTTGCAGACTTTTTAAAACACAGGGGGATTTTATGCATTTTGTCCCTTTACTTGTTATGATATTATTGAATATGGCCTTCTACAATGTTGGATAAATCACTGATTGAAATCCCTGCTAACGTAGGATAAATTAGGGTTAATTTTTTTTATTATTAAAAATAAATAAATTATATAAATACAATTCAAAAAAAATTATATAATATAAATATAACGAGTTGCGATTCAAATAAAAAAATATTTTTTTAAAAAGTTTGATCAACAAACTGCGACTTGATGTCATGGATTTCATCCACAACATGGCAATTTGTGAATTGTATTATTATTATTATTTATTTTTTTATAAATTACTTATATTTAATTATTTTTTTTATAAATTAATTATATTTAATTATTTTTTTTATAAATTAATTATATTTGACCCTATTAATGCTAAACTATTTGTTACTACTCTTACAGGAAAAGCTTAGGAGTAGTTTACCAATATACCTAGTGGAACTATAGAGATGTATGAACAACTAGTGCAAAAATTCACTTTTCGCTTTGCGAGCAAAAGAAAACAGAAAGGTCAGGCTACGTACCAGTTCACTATAAGGCAGAATGAGGTGAGTCATTAAAAAGTTTTGTGGAAAGATTTAATAATGAAACTTTAGAAGTCCAAGATCTCAGGATTGAAATAATGGTTAGCATACTCATTCATGGTTAAAGAAAGGGTCGTTTGTATCAGCTCTCGCACGAGATCCATCGGAAGATGTGGAGCAACTGATGAGGATGGCTTAGAAATACATTGATAAGGAGGAGATGAACGCGGTGAAAGACAAAGAATGGATCACGGGAGCGAAGGAAGGGATAGGCACGTATAACCTAAAAAAGACCGTGAAGCACCATACCGGCTGAAATTTCACGAGTATACTCCTCTTGCAACCACAAGAGCTAGAGCATTGATAATGGTTGAAAAAGCGAATATACTTCAATGGCCAAAACACACTAGGTTTGCACCAACGAAAAAACATTCTCGTAAGTATTGTAAATTTTATAGGGAGAGGGGCCATGACATAGAAGATTGTTATCAGTTGAAGGACAAAATAGAAATGTTAGTAAGATAGGAGTAATTTAAAGAATACATGTTGGAGCCCAAGAGGAGTGAAAGAAAGCATAAGCTAGGGGGCAAGAGGACATGAAGCAGATCACAGAGCAAAGATAGATTTAAGGGTAGGGAAAAGGAAGAAAGAAGGGAAGTCGGAGTCAGAGAGAAAGCTTCTGTGAAAGGAGTTATCCACATGATCGGAGAAGGACCTACAAGGGGAGATTCGAGGAGAAAAAGGAAATAATATGAGCAAAGATTGCGATCAAACAGTAGGAGGGAGTTCATACTAAATGTGGAGCCGGGGAGAAAATGACCTTTGGGCGTAAGGATTTGAGTGCTGAGATCAAATCGCAAAATGATCTAAAGGTGATAAAGATGGACATCGCCAATTTTTTAGTGCATAAGGTACTCATAGATAATGGTAGTTCTGTGGATATGATCATATTCATAGATGTGTTGAAGAAAATGGGATTGGAGGATACGTGCTTAAATCCAGTCCAAACTCCGCTAGTAGGGTTCGGTGGAAGCGAGGTCACATCGTTGAGAACCATTGTGCTCCCGATGTCAATAGGAGAGGGACCAAAAAGGAGAACGACGGGGATTAGGTTCTTGACTTTGACCATCTTGTATGGTCATTCCCATCCTGGGTCCAGCTTTCCAACGCATTTAGATACCTCCACCTTTTAAAAGACTAGGTCACCGACCTAAAAATACCTCGGTTTACTTTACGATTATAGCCTCGCATCATTTCGTATACAAAATATTGGCCTATCCATTAAACCAAGATCCAGTGACGCAACATCATGTGAATAACATGCAGAAAGATCAGAATTGTTTCGTATACCATGTATAAGGCCTATCGTCGAAACCAGCACCCAGTGACGCAACATGGTGCGAATAACGTGCAGAAAGATCAGAATTGATAGTCAAATCCTACACCACTTATAGGGACTATCCTCGAAACCAGCATCCAGAGATGCAACATAGTGTGAATAACGTGCCGAAAGATCAAAATTATCATAAACTGTATTAAAAACACAGTCGCCAAGCTCCTGAACTCCAGTTGCTCCAACAGTTGCTTCTCATTTTTAGTAGGAGTATCTTGAATTTCATGCGAGGAAGCATCAATTTAAGAGCTCGTCGCTTAGCAACTAACGCAACCTTACTTTATTATCCACATATTCCGAGCTGTTTCTATGTTTTACTAAGTTTTGACCTTGTTGGAACAACTTCTGTTTCATATAATGGTATTGAGTAGGTATGAAATAGCTGCAGGTTTCTAGCAAGTTACAAGCTTCATCGAGTTCACGAGCAGGAAAAGAATCATTTCAAACAAAAGGATATCAATGACATAGATAACAGTACTGTGTATGCTTAAAAATAATTTCTTAAATTGATGCCCAACACAATGAAATTCTGCTTTTGTAATCCTCCAATTCGTCTAAGTTCAAGCTGCATGTATCAACATTCACAAAAGCTTGATGCATTTTAGAAACCTATTTTACAGGACGTGTACCCATGATTCTTTTCCAGGGCACGGAACTGTACATGCCATAGAACTGGTGTTTTAGCTGTCAACCTGCAAGTCTTTGGAAGCAAAATGGATTTGAACACTGTAGTCAGGCATCTAGAAGAAGATTTTGATGTCTTCAGAACCATATGGCTCTTTCCAGTAACAGCAGTTGTCCCGTTCTGATGGTTTATAACACTGCCCTGTACTACCACAAGACTCGAATATGAGCCATTCTGTGTCTCTTTCGGATAAAGTTTTCCCACATTAGTTTGAGGGCTCTCATTCTTACTGCCATTTGATGTAACAGTCTGATCATCGTCTGAACCATTTAGGATTCTCTTGGCTTCACTCAAGAATCCAATGGCTCGCCATGCATCAGCAACTAGCTGTATAGTTTTCTTTGGAGGATGAATACCTTTTTTCTCCATATCATGGAGGAACTCTTCTGCTTTCCATGGCTGTTTTGCTTCTCCATAACCCCATATAAGAGTATCGAAAGTCTTTAAATTTGGGGATACATCCATTTCACACATCTTCTCATACACCCTAAGAGCATATTCCATTTTCCCAGCAGTACACCACCCACTGATGATTGTAGTGAATATTACAACGTTAGGATAGACTCCAGAATTTATCATGAGTTTCAACAGTCCCTCAGCCATTTCAGGCTCTCCTGCACGAACATAGCCTTTTGCAAGAATGCTGAAAGCATGGATGTCAGGTTCTATCCCAGACTTAGCCATGTCGTCAAATATTTCTTGGCACTTGTCCATGAGCCCGACAGAACTCCATGCATTCATGATTGTGCTGAATGTTACTACATCAGGTTTTACCCCAAATTCCTCCATCAAACTCAGCGTCTGCACAAATAAGAATATGATTACAGAATACCACACAAGTAAATCGTACCTAATAGAGCATCCAGCTCAAACTAAGGCAATATCTAGAGAAGCCACTTGACTTTCATGAAGCAATTCACAAGCTCTTTATGCAATTGTAAGGCATTATTTCCAAATTCTATCTGCTATTTGGACTCATAGTTTAAATTGAAGCAGAGGACGAGCTTGAAGGTCAGATTTAGTGAGAGCACAAAGCAGCTGAATGGACCTGAGCTTATGGATAGTTAGTTAAAGACATAAAATATCATTAAAACAAGCTTAATGAGCTGTGGGGAAAGAGAGAGCAATAAAGAGTATAACTTAGGAGAACAAATGCATCAAAGAGATGTGATATACAACAAGCCTCCACATTAACATTTTATACCTTATAGAAGCATCAACCAAGTTGCTGCAGGATCTTATAAGCCTTTTATGATATTCAGGAACCTCATCATCCATGACATAGGACATATATGGATAATCCCAAGGGCCAAGTTTGAGCAAGGAAAAACTTAGTAATAACAAATTGCTAATAAGTATCATATTCAGCAGTGGTGTTCCATCAGATGGTAATATATGAATCAGACCCTAATCCAGCAATGCTCCCTATCTTACACTTCCCTTTCACTTGATTTACAGAAATGAAAAAAAATGTTGGTGACCTTTTGCCACAATCAAGAGGAATTTTAAAAGTGAAGCTCCTAACACTGAATACTTTCAAGTTAGGGAGTAAAGTGAATTTTGGTTCCGGGAACAGATGAATTGAGAGATAATAGTCTCCAGTACAATTACGTACAGAGCAGATACAGAGAATTGTATTAGCATCCTTTAGCCAGGGTCAGAATTTTCCCTCTTTCTGTAGTAAGAAACTGAAGCAATTGTAATTCGTTATTTCACTGAAACTTCCAATTCAAAGTATTGGGTGGAAACCAAGTACGCACTAGGTGATGTCTCAAGAGACAACAAGCAATATGCACTGATTATTTCATACTGATACACCGAAAGAACAGCTTAGCCTTTGTTTGTAAACAAGATTTTTATCCACCCATGAGGTAAAGATCATAGAAAACCCTGCCCAATAGTGACATGCTCGCCTGGATCACCACATAGCAATAACTTGTTAGCCAATTAAACTAACACTTATACTTAGGTACACATCTAATAACTAACAATTTTTATGTCTTCAAGTGCTAAGTTTCATTTGGTTCTTAATGAAAATCAAACAACATAATGAATTCTGTGTTTAAACTAAAGAGGACTTGACAATAAGTGGCCATCAGTTATATGCTGGATCACATTTTTATTTTTGTTAAGTACATATACTCCAATAAAACTTTCAGATGCGTGTAAATCTCATATCTATGGGCAGTTGAATAAATACTCACTAAGAACTTCATGTACCTTGCACAAGTTAGTGATATCACGCATGAAGATGCAAAATGTTTCTTGAGAAGTGGAGAACATATGTGGTCAACAAAAATGCATCAGGTCGACATCAAAAGTTAAACTTACCTCATCAACTCCATCAGGGTCATTAATGTCCAGAAATCCCTTGATAAGTGAGTTGAAAACAACAAGATTCGGGTGCACTCGTAGATCCTTCATTCTATACAAAAATCTCAATGCATCTGTCATGTTTCCTTCCTTGCAGTAACCATTTACAATAATACCACAAGTCCGCTCATTTGGTTGCACCTTTTCATTTTGCATCTGAAAAATCATAGCTTCAGCTCTGCTGGTTTCCCCTTTTTGAGCATAGGCCTTTGCGATTGTGTTATATGTCACAGCATCAGGCTGGACTCCAGCTGAAATCATTCTATAAACTACATTCCATGCTTCTTCAACATCGTCCTTACTACACCAAGCTCGGACAAGAATATTGTATGTCCTGTCATTGGGTTTCACATTTTCTTCTTGTTGCATGGTATCCAATAGTTTTAAAGATTCTTCAGGCTTACCTATGATTCCAAATCCTTTAATTAAGGTGTTGAAGGTGCTGATGGTAGGCTTACAGCCTTTCTCCCTCATTTTCTGGAATATTTTCATTGCCTCTTTCATATTCCCAGATTCAGAGAAAGCATTGATCATGGCGTTGAAGAATATTGAGTCAGGTTTAAGTCCATTCTTTTCCACCTTAGAGAGGAGAGAAGGAATGGACTTGAAACGTTTCTGGAGTGTGAGAGCAGCTAAAACGGTAGTGTATGTTACAAGAGTTGGCCTGTGGCCTTCTTCTGTTAAAGCTTTAAAAATGAAATGCACTTCACGGGGCTTTCTCCTCTCTATCAAAGTATTCATCAACTTGGTTCTTGAGCGAACTGTTTGGCAATGATTATTGCTCATGCAGATAGGGCAGGCGGATTCACTAGGAGAACTCATTGAGGCTGAAAACGAGTGTATTTGCTTCTCTTGTATGTGTGGCTCCTGAACAAACATGCACAAACATCACAGAGTGATGAAATGTCAAACATGTCATGTACATCCAAAACAAGGTAATGAAACAAACTTGAACCAAGATCTTGAATTAAACACTTTGCCTTAGATAATTTGTTGGCATAATTTGTGAGTAGACAAAGAAGTCTACTAATGAAGCTGCAAAATGGAAAAGTGCAAGCACTAAAAAAGTGAAGAATACAAGTGAAAATTTCAGCAGACTACTGTGCCAAGTCATGAGTAAAGGAATTGTCAGACAGACTCTCTCATAATAATATGAGTTAGAAACAGAAAGATTAGTTTAGTAGGTTCACAACTTTCAAATGGAAGAATGAGGACATTAAAGAATCCATGCAAAACATACATCCAACTGAAATTACTAACAAAAGTTCATTACTTTGTAACATGACCTATGGTACAAGGGCAAACTTTATGATTTCCTTGTTCTTCTAGTTAATCCAATTTTGATGAGTGTAGTTTAAGTACCATATGATGTTCAGGAAATAGAACAAACAGAGACATTTTCTCTTTACATTTTACCTCCCCATTATTTCTATTTCAGATATGGCAAAGGACAAAATTGCTTGGTACAGCAGTAAATATGAAAGAATTTGAACATAATTCCATGGTTGGTTGGTCCAGTTCAAATACCTGGAACCATTCTCTGGCCAAAATGTTAACTGAGTTATTATATTGTGCATAACTTGGAAGGAAAAACAAGTGTCGTTAGAGCTCAACATCTTGTTTTCTTCTTCAATAATGAATTTGAATTTAGTTTACAATTTGAATTTATATTGTCTCAAATTCTCAGAGCATGCGTGTCTCAAGACACCAAAACCAAGAGATCGAATTTAAGATCACATGCTCTTGCACTGTGGCAGAAGAAGTTTATAAATCTCACCTAAAAATTTATAAGAGCATTAATTGTCTAAACGTGAATATGACAATGCATTTCAATGGGATGAATGAGTTTATTGTGTCACAAGTAATACCATGGTTTTTGATGCTTGAACTTTTGAGTTGCTCATCATCGCCCCATTCTGCTGCTTCCTTACTATTATAGAGCGGGTCTTTTCTCTACTGTGGTCTCCCATATGCCTTGCTGATTCTTGGAATGTGTGGACCTTCTCTGGCTGCTGATTTTGCATATTAGTAGCTTCTACATATCCATGTCTCACAATTTCATCGATACATCAACAACAGCAGAAGAATTGGGAGCAGTGGTCTCATTTTTGAGATATTCTACAAACCAACGATCAGTCAGGAAAGAATCCATCGAAGAGTAATCATTTGCATGAAATTCATCAACATCTAAATGTGATGCATTGCATGTTCGCAATAATGACAAGTCAAGAAAATCTTAAAAGTAGTACTCAACAAAAACTCAGATCCCCCAGGCCGATCTGAATCTGATTCTTCGAGCATTAGATTGCACTGAAAATCATATCCATGTAAAAAAAGTGCCAATCAATTGTAGATAAAAAGAGTTATGCTCATAAATTCAGCTCTAACACTATCTTCATCTAAAAGATTTTAACTACCACATGTAAGTCCCAACAATCAACCAAGAAAAGCGCTCAATTTGCAAAGGGGGATAATATCCAGCATCAAGAATAAAAAATATCATAGCCCCAGATAGATAAACCCAAAAGTAGATTGCCAGATCATAAGGCAAACTCATTATCTAACAAGAATTAGAGTAAATTAAATTTAAAATCTTAGGATGCAAATGAAAATTTAGTTCTGTTCTAAGCCATAAAAATGGGAACCCAAGTAATGCCAGTGAAAATCCTTGATAGACTATCCTAGAAAGCTTACTTCAACTAGAAAACAAGCAATGAACTTCACGGATCCATTAACAGATACAGACAGAACCCCGAAATTAACAACACAAGAAACGCAAGAAAAACGACACAAAAGCAAAACCACCAGGAAACACTTTCTGCATTCATATGACAGAAACACACACTCAAACTCACACAATGCAGTAAGGGATAGAGAAATAGTATGAAAAAAGCTGGGTGGTACCTGCAGAGGAGAAGAGGAATTTGCATGGACTGTCTGAGTGGGGAATCTGCACGTGAAGACAATTTGGTATTGTAGAGTTAGTGGCATTTCACTTGTTGGGCCAATCCTATCCACATAATATTATCAGGAAATCAGAGAGAGGGTGTGGAGATTTTCCAGTTGCATGAGGCTGTCAGTGGAAGTTAAAGGGAACATCTTTGTGGGATCGCAGCCTGCCACGTCCCCTCTTGCATTTTCTTTCTTTCTTTTTCTTTTTTTTTTTTGGCCTTCAACATTCTTTTTGGGTAAGAACATAAATTATTAGTCTATAAAAATGGATAAAGTACAATAAGAAAAATAAAATTGACAGTTCGAATCAAGAAATATTAATAAAAATAAGTGTAAATGTCAAACAAACATATTTATATATATATATATGTTTATTTATATATAAAGTATATATGAGGCTATGCAATAAATCAATATACATAAAGAATGAACATGAATAAAAAGAAAAAAGAAAAATGATTACCGTCCTCTCCCATGAGATTTGGTGTAATTATACGTAAATTCCCTATAGTTTGAGAAATTATATCTAACACCACTGAGGTTTGCTTTCGTCTAACAATTAAGTTCCCTTATTAGTTAAATTTCACAAAATTAGTTGATATAAACACAAAAATTGAATGAAAATTGACATTTGCTATTATTTGACTTAAAACTAACTTATTGTAGGTCAAATAATTTCTTTTCAAACTAAACTACTCTTATAATGGTAAAGATATACCTCCTCACATGCATTAACATGTGAAGACGTATGAGAGTAATTTGGTTATAAAAAAATTTATCAAACATGCTATAAATCAATAATAAGTCAATTGGAGATAAATATAAATTTTTTTTCTAATTTTTTGTTAATATCAATAAATTCAGTTAACTTTGTTAACGGACGGAAACAAACCTCAAAAATATTAGGTGTAACTCCCAAACAATAAAGAGTCTATGTATAATTACATAAAATCTCAGGGAGGGAAGTGTAATTATCCATAAAAAAATGTTTTGGATAAGCTTTCCTGTCTATGTGGGGTGAATGTTTTCTTAGTTGCCTTCTACTTCCTAAAATGAAGAATATCTCAATGCGAAGGAGAATAATGAAAATGTTCCGAGTAGCTGAACCAAACATATAGTACAGTACTGGTGTGGAGAGTTAAAACTGTTGAATGCATTCAGAGGACTTCAATCAAGTCAAGCAAGACTGATGCTTTAAAATGTTGGGACAGTCTCAGAGAAACATATCCTAATAGTTCTTTCTTCAGGGAACACCAAAACTTGGACGGTGGGCAGAAAATGAAGACATAAAGAGATCCTAATGATCCACCACTACCATTTAGCTTAGTCACTCATTGATTTGTGAACATCCACACAGCTTGCTTCAGTTTGTTGCTTTTCCAACACACACTGTCTGCAGCCAAATGACATCTATGGCAATACAATATAGTGACCCTACCCTCATTTCAGCTTATGAAGGCCATCTTCTCTCATACAGGATAAGCCATACACTGCTGCAGCTGCACAACAATGGGTCGAATAACATGAAATGAAAACAGGCACATATTGAGTTCATTATACATAATCTATTCAAATCTATTAATCATTTCCTCTACTATCTGATAAAGCAGTACGATGGAAGTTCTTCAATTCAACAGAGTTTCTAGCTCCACTTAACAGCGTTCCACCAAAGTAGGAACTACAAAAATGAGCTATATCCTCCATCCAGGGGTACCCTAGGATTGAAAACAGCAGAGACCGTCAGATGGGGGCAACATGAGAAGCCAATGCTCTGAGAAAAAGAAAGTATAAAGCTTGTTAGTCCCAAGAAAAACCAAAAAGAAGTTCTTTGTATGATAGACTAACAAAAATGATAAAGAGTAAACGTGTAGAGATTAATTTGCTGTTATAACATTATAATGCAGGCTCTTGATTGGGAAAACTGATTGCTTTTGGTTCTAGGCCTGTTAACAGGAAATAAACTTCAACATTTTCTAGAGGACCTTGACTTATTGGTTAGCAGTGATGCTAGGGTTCGGCTTATGGCTTGAGAAGCTCAATAAATCAATTACCTACACAGGAGGTGTAAAATTATATCCAAAGATTGCACATAGGACGGAACACATGAGGTCAAAACCAAAAAAACTTCTAAAGTCAATGACGAAATAAGATCAGTCTAGGTTTAACTCTTAATTCAACTAACAAAAATACTGCATAATATTAAAAATGGTATGGCTGCTTCATAAAGCAATATCAATAATGTAGTTAACTTGAATATGAACTATTTCATAAGCAGATTCAACAAAGACCCATTGTTGAATTTAGATCAAAAGAGTATGCAGGAAAACCAACTGTCTAGTCTTCACAGTGGGATACGTATGGACAAACAAAAAGGGAGTGAAAGAGAGTGACAAGTTGAAAGGCCACACTTTTATGGCCTTCATAAGTCAATCAGTGTACAAAAAGATTTACCTAAATCACACAATGAGGCAGATCTCAATGAGCAATACAAGACATCAAATGAATTATTCAATAATGAGCATCATGCAGTATTGTGTCAATATCATGCTTATCCACAACATATGGAAAACCAATAGGAAGAGCAAGTGAAGTACCGGAATGCTTAGCAGAACTCCTTCAGCGTTAACCAGGACAGGCATAGCTCTTCTTGCAGCAACTGGGATAGACTTTAAGGACACAAGAGCTCGACGTGCTGATAATACAGCGTAATCCGTTGTTTTTTCAGTTAGTTGCTCTGTTTTTACAGAAGGGTGACTTGGTGATTGAGAGTCTCCCATATCTGTCTTCTTCAACAAGTTAGAAAGATATATCCAATCAGTGTCTATCATGTGGCGCACCTCCGCAACCTTCTGATTCCCAGTTATGCAAGAACTGCAAAAACATTGTCCTTCTGTACCCAGCTCCTTGACAGCAACAACCTCATTTGTACACAATGCATTACAAGAACCTGTATTGCTTACTTTCCAATCCAATACAAATCTATTCATGAAGTATCCCACTTGCCCAGGATAAAATAATTGGCTCAGAGTTGCACCTGAAGATCTTACGTCATCTTTTGACACATCAGAGAGATATTCAGCTTTGGACTTAAAATTTTCACTTTCTTCCTTCTGCAGAGAAATAATACTCCTATGGGTACAGTGACTAAGAATGCCACATTTTTTGGCTTCAGTTAGAACGGACTCAGAGGATGCCATATCCAAAAATGGAACGCTTGAAGCATCTGGTAGGAGTCTATTTAAATATGCTTCACTCTCTTTTATAATCTGCTCTAACTCGCTTTTAGCAAAGCAATTTTCCCGTACATATGAGCATCCATGAAACAACTTTACCATAGGAGGCAAAGATGAATTAACAGAACAGCACACCAGGACCTGAGTTCCTTTGGATCCTGGTGCTGGACATAGGTAACAGCTGGCTACAGTGAGACAAGTCTGGAAGAATGCAAAGCAGCAGACTAGTTACTATAATTTTCCGCCAGAATATACAAAGTTCCACCATGCAATTTAAGACTCGCTAACAGATGAAACGTCAGGGCTGAAATTTCATCATTACTAAGCATACAACATCATAAGCAAAAGATAAAGCATTACTCCCATATAAAAATTGTGGCAGAAAAAGATTAACCTTGCATGGAAAAGTACGAAGGTAGCTTAGTAGCAATTTTGATGCATTCCCTCGAACAGGCCTATGTCTTTGTGAGATGAACTGATGTATACAAAACGAACAGAATTAGTACCAAAATAACAAATAATAGTGGTGCATAAAAGTTTTAAATGAGGTATTATTATGAAATCATGCATGCTGGTCGACAATACCTGCAATACCATAGCAGCAAACTTTGCAAGGTAAATGTCCTTGACCTCCATTGCATGGAGATTTCCCAGATCAATCACTGCATATCCATGCTGAATTGAAAGAGGGGGTGAGGCGTCAAATCATGAGGACAAACAACAATGTAAAGTATCACATAAACTTTCTATTTTGTCTTCAGTCTTTTTTCTTTCAGCAGAATATGCCAAATACAAAAACTAGTTTGAAAGTAATTTTCAGCTTCATAGATTATGAAGACTAGCTCTTTGCATTACAACAAAAAGGCATCTCAACTGAAGAGCATACAGGCATGACGGTCACAGCCTGATTCAGCAGCAGGCGACAAACATTGTCAACATGCAATCGCGTTCTTCGACATGCTGATATGACTGCTTGCAGCTCAGCCTTGAAAACAGCTGTAGAAATTACAGCATTGTAAAGAAATTAGTGGGATTGAAAAGACTGTGAGCACTAAAACTTAACACACTGACAGCAAACTGAATTCTACTTCTTTGAAAACAATTATGAGGTAGCACAGAAAAGGACCAGTCCTACAAATCAGGCAGTAATATAACTGGAATTCAACACTTAGCACCAAATGGTAAAAAGATCAAACACTGTTTATAAGATTGTTTCATATAAACAATTTAGCAACAAGAACCTATAAATTCTAAGTGAAATTTCAAGTGATTAGACCAATGTGATCCTCGTACTTATCATGATCAACATTCAATAATATGTCATACACTCTTCATTTTAATCAAACGCCTGCATCAGTATAATGACTTACGTGATGACAGGTTAAACAGTGACATTCTGATCCTATTGCGAGCATACAAGGGACTCCTATTTGTTGGATCCTCCACCCATTTCTTATAACCAGCTTGACAAATCTGCAACACTAACAAACTAATTTTATAGCTACTTGGTAAAGGAAGTAAGAAACAACTAGAAACAAATAAACAATTATAGAATGGTTACGAGCCGTTTTGATGCGACTGAATGCTTACATTGTACATATCTTCTTTTGAGAACTCTAGAAGTGGTCTGACCAATATAATGCCATGAGCTTTTGATCCTTCTCCTCTAATATCAGGAAATTCCGGGAACATTTGAGAAGTAAATGCCATGCCAGCAAGACCAAGAATGCCACTATTTCTAGATAATCTGAGAATGAATAGCTCCGCCTGCATCATGCCTGTGCTTTAGCACTCATAATATTGTGTTTACAACATCCTTATAAAACTCATCAATATGCATTTTCTTCATGATTCAAGCTTTTTCCATACAAATTGATGTATTTCAGAAAGAAAACCATTGGCTCAAAATAGAAAATCAGACAAAGATCAAGCGTCTTCCTAAAGACTTATAGCAACATTCGTTTGACTAACAGAGATAATACATACTTGAGTGATGGCACAACCACACAATTTAAAGACTACATAAATAATATGAACAAAAAGAAAAAATGCTAAACGAAGAAGCATTAAAATAAACGAGAAACAGATGCTACAAACCTGGTCATCAGCATGATGTGCGGTTAACAATATCCCAATCTGCAGCTGGCTACATATGTTTTGTAAAGTTTGATACCTGGACGGATAGATGTTAGAGATAGGAAGACCAAGTTCAATAGCATAGGGGGATTGCATGATCTTCTCCTACACTTTTATTCCCTCTTTTCTTCTTTTTTCTTTTTAAGTTTGATACCAGGGTGGATAGATGTTAGAGATTGGGAAACCCAACTCAATAGCATAGGGGGACTGCATGATCTTCTCCTACACTTTTATTCCCTCTTTTTATTTTTGCTTCCTTTTGTTGGTGGTGGTTGTAGGGACTAGCTAGGGGAAAAAACAAGACAATTTAGTTAATAAGAAAATCACCTTTTATTGCGAGCTGCTTCTTGCAAGTGACCAACCTTGGGTCTACCATCCAACCATTCACAGCGAGCAACTTCACATTTGATTCCTAAAGAGAGCCTACATTATCTATCCATCATCCAGAGAAATCAATACAAGCCTCACTCTCTAACTGTATGCAAAACCACGAAAAAGAAAGAGGTATAAGTACCCATATCTGTAATTCGCTGGTAAACAAGGTTTGCTTCCTCCGCACTTTCCTTACGTAATCCATGATCCACAACAATTGCTAAAAGACCGTCAATGAACTTGTTTCTTCTATTGGCAGCAGCATCAAAGTCATTAGATTTCCAACCAGCAGCTAATATACAGAGCGCGATACTATCAGGACCACCAGAAACAGCCATTGCTGAAAAGAACAATCAGAACACCTTGTGAGCTCCACCAATGATATATGATACAGAATAGGGCACGATATAAGTTTAGTAATCCTATTTATGAAATGACTGATTTTGAATAATTTCAAACGTCTATAAACTGAAATTGATTATGCAATAATTTAGAGAGAGAATCTTAGTGAAACAAAAAGACATAGCCCCAGAAAGACTCGGTTAAAGTGGCATGGAGTTCACAAATTGTGTTAGAGATGTTTGAGATGGTTTAAGCACCTCAAACAAAATAAGCTAGACTCAATATTAGGAAAAAAAGAATCAACAACTAGCACTAATGGATAAGTTGGAGGAAGACACAAGTTAGAATCACATGGCATGAGAGCAATAACAAGGATTTGAAGCTTTGTGGAAGGCCCCAAAAGAATAGAATAGAAAAGAAAAGCATAAGTAAAGGTGAAGCATACTCTTTAAATATTTCACAAAGCTCCACTGAGTTGTCTGTTGGTTTTTATTGAACCTTAGTTATCACTTCCAGGGGGAGTGACTGGATTTTAGTCCAGGAGAAGATTCAGATAAAAGCAATAGAATACGAGAGAAGTGCTCACTAGCCCAAAAGAAATTTTTGCCATTTTGAAGCTTAACCATGTAGTTTTCTGGCAAAAAACAAGGAGATGATGCAAAGAAGCCAAATTTTAATATTTTAATTTATGGGGAATATAAAATTGTACAGTGGCAAAGAAGAACTTACCCTGATGCATCACAGTGATAATGCACAGGGTATTCAGTTCCCAACTACTGAGGACCTATAGATCGAGGCAATGAAAGTGAGTTGAACTCAGCTCATTAGCTCATAGCAAATTAGGCCGAGCCTGAGCTCGAACTTCAACTCAGCTTGATTTCAGACAATATAATGAGCGGAGTCCGACCAAACTAATTCAAATGAGCTGCTTATTAGTTGTAAAATGATGGATGGAGAGGTGGAACTGTTGGCTTGAGGTTCTTTGGAGTTCGATTGGCAGGGCAACAAACTTCAGCTTAGCAATGTGCTCTGAGAAGTCCACTGCACTGCAGCAACAAAATTCACGGAGATAACATGAGAAGCTCCGTGATGCTTAGGCGACGAAGTTCACGTGAAGCGAGAAGGAATTCCGCTTCAGTTAAATGATGCAAACCAGGCAAAGAGTGAAAAATGCAACTCAAAGTTAAAATTCTATTTTAGCTTATTTTACAGCCATGCATAGGGATTCTTATGCAATTTCAATTAATTCCAGGATTTATTTTCTACTACTATTCTCCATTTTGTATTTCCATGGCCCAAATAATACAGTCAGAACTCAGGTCTAGTGCTTCATAAGATCTTTAAACGAATTAACAGGTGAAATAAAAAACTCTTAGCAGATAAGTTTTAATTCTAAGAGAAAGTTTGAATCAGTTCTATGTTAGATTCAATCCTTGGCTTCTAGAAACATATTACTAAGGCGTTATTAATTAGCACAAAAAATGGAAAAATGTTTACAAGGAACTTAGATAGGCAAGAAATTTTGTATTTGAAAACGATATAATTATCTCGATCAGTTTAAGAGACTAAGGTGAAGCGTTAAAGGGGAAAGTGGAAGGTTCACATCCTTGCTCAGCTAGCTCTTAAAGTAAGTAGATTGCATCAGTAAACAGTATAACTTGCAGTAAAGCAAATTCATCAGATAATTTTGATCTAGAAGTGTTACTCTATGGCACTATAACATCATGAGCTGCATCTAATCTATGATATACATGGCTTAAGATGATATATGATTCGGTGTATTTATTCTAATATGCAAGTGTACCTACACCTCTGAACCATGCAACTAGCAGGTATAGCAGAAAATAAGTTGCACTCGGTCAGTACAACAATCAGTTCAGGCAAAAAAGATAAAGTTCAGCACATCTCTACGAGTATAAAATGTTCTGTCACTTTAACTCTTGATGGCAGAATTTCAGCAAGCTATAACTCTGTTTAGTGAGAATTACTTGCAATACATCTAATGTCAATCCTCAGTATTCCACTTCTTAATTCTGAGAGATATGTTAACTTTTAACGGAAGGAGAAATGTGAAAACTTTTATGGACAATCAAATAATTTTTTCTTTCGAAGGTAATGAAAACATGTCAAAACTTTATTTCAGAATTGATGTTATGCCAAATAAAGATCCAATAGAAGCTCAACTCTGGAAACGCCCATTTAATCTACACAAATCAGGTAAAATTCAATCAACATTCCTTTGTTTTCTAGAAGTTTCAGAAAGAAATCACCAGTTATATAATTGATATACAGTGCCCAAACTGCATAGCATTGATAAACTATAATATTTTGATTTTTACAACTAGTGGATGAAATAGTGAATGTATAAGATAAGTTCAAGCAAAGTGGTATATATGAAAGGTTTGTTTTGAAAGACTAATCTAAGAAACTAAAATAGGAGCTTATGGAATCCCTAAGGCCTCATTTTGATTATGCTGAAAGTTGCTTAAGAAAATGGAAGTACAAGACATAAACATCTAAGATTCCCAATTACATTTCTACTCTTCATTTATCCGTCATAAAATTTCTCTTTAACTCTGTTTTCATTGTATTAATCTTCTCGTGTGTTGCCTCTATCACTTGCCAGAATAAATTGTATCTATCTATATTTCCTTCTAGGGGTGTCATTCCTAGTAAAGCAAAAGAAGAAAAATACAATGAGGCCATACCACTAATCCAACGAGTTCTATCACATCAAGAACCTTCATAGTAATTCTCACACGTTAGCATCTACAATATATTCATTTTTGTTCTTGCTTTTTCCTACTAGTTAAACTAGTGCTGAAAAAGTTTTCAAATTTCATTTAACAATTGATTATTAACAATAAAACTATTGTAATCATTTTAATTGTTAACTAGGACAAGAAAAAAAGAAGACGATTTATTACTAAAAAATAAAAAATAAAGAATCTTTCCTCTTTATTTCTGTTGTACCAATCAAAGGGTGGCATTCGTGCTATGTTTGAAGTCATTTTTGGCCATCTCAAACGGCCCAAAAATGGTTTAGAGTTTAGTCTAGTTTGGGCTTCAGCTAGGTTAAAATCATCTTGAGACCCCCACCATCGTGTATTCCAAGATCAAGTGAAAAAACACAATCCACCCCTCTTCATGTGTTATTTATCTATATAAAATTATAAAATGCCCACTATCAAGCCATGATTTGACATCTAAACTAACTTTTGCCTCCTCCTAAAAGTAATACTGAAATATATTTTTATCCATTTTCCAACAATTTTCAATTTCTATCAAAACATAAAATTTGATATCTAAAATAACGCTTGTCTTCTCAAAAGCAATACAAAATATATTTCCATCATTTTCAGTACTTTTCAATCATCTCCAAGAGTAATACCAAACTCATCCTCCAATACACAATTCAAACCTCCAAAAGACTAAGTCCTTTTTCAAGATCATCCAATATCAACTTACGCACAACTCCAAAACACTCCGTTCAACTTTTCTTTCTGGTTCTGTCATGCCAAACTACTTGAAAAGTACCATACTTTTAACTATGTAAAGTAACTCCCATTTCCCACTCCTGCTGATTGAATCAAACGAGGAGGCCTTCAACTACCCAAACCACCCAGTATTAACCGGCAAAAAAAGAAAGAAAAAAGAGATGAATGAATCTCAATTTCTCATCACCATTCCAGCTACTTAAAGTTACAGCATTAAACACAAAAACTGTTAAAAAACAAAAACGGCGACTCACCTATTGGCAAAGTTCACTAGCCAGCTAAGAACCTGCTTCAACTCACTGGGCAGACTTACTTAAATATCGACACAACACAAGCAAACAAAAGTCTTATGCATTATTAATTCAATTAGAACACAACAACTTATAGTCACAGAGAGTACGGAAAAATGGTGATATGCAATAAACACGTACCGATGTGGTGATGGGGTTTGAGGCCAGCCATCGCCATTTTCTGGGCAAACTTCCCTCGGTACTTGGACAAGTCGATTTCGGCGAGCCCGTGGCTGCAGAAGAAACGAGCCCGCCTCGCGCAAGGGACTTTCCTTAGCCGAGAAATGAAGGTTGGGATCAT
>NW_011629743.1:0-18235 GCF_000512975.1 Sesamum indicum
CTAGTAGCATTACCTGCCATACCAATCTCATAGCTTTATCAGAATTATTTTTTCCCTTACAGATAGTACTATGCATCATCATCCTATGTATAGTATTGTAAATTTATCTTTTTGTAAAGCCATCTATATCCATTCATAATTTTTTTTGCCATTATAGTTATTTTAGTCAATTATTTCTTATTCTTTATAAACAAGATCTTGGGGTGTAGGCCTAAGGTATTAAAATTTTATTTGCATTAGCTTTCTAGCAAACTTCTCTAATTTATATATTTCTTCTGAGAATTTTTATTTGTAGTTTTTGGTACTTATGTCATTATTTAGGATACTTATTTTATATTTTTAAATTTTTTATCAAGTAATTTCTCTAATTCTCCTAATGGTTTTAAATTGAAACGTACAATCTGGAGGTGGTTGAATTGATGGTCTAGCTATAGTTATTTTTTTTATTTGTCCCGTCAAATATGTATGTGATGTTGATAAATGCAAAAAACTAGATGCAAATATTGTCAAAGAGAAATTAAGGCGAATCCAAGGGTTCATGGGACTAGACCTCTAAAAAATCATTTACGAGTCTTGCAAAAAGAAAAAAAAAATTCATGAAGTTGCAATAAATCAAGCTCGGGTCATTTCAATTTACTCGTGGTGGTGTGATTGATAAAGAATCACCTCTTATTAATTGGAGGTTTGATCAAGATAAAGTTAGAGATGCTTCATGTGTTATGTTGCTTCTTGACGAGCTTCCATTTTTAAAAGTTGAAAATCTGGGTTACAAGTACTTTTTGTCAATTGCATCTCCTATGTTATTGATTTCATCATGAAAGACCATAACTAGACATTTACAATATGTACTTGAATTAAAGGATAAAATTGAAGTCTTACTTGAAAAATACTCCCAAAGAGTTTGCATCACGACAGACATATGGACATCTCTGCAAAAAGTTAATTATGTGTGTCTAGCAGCTCATTTTATTGACGATGATTGAAAATTGCAGGATATTGAATTTTTATCCTGTTTCTGGACATAAGAGTGAAGAAGTCGGTTTGGTGTTGAAAAGTATTTGCTTGATTAGGGAATTGATAAGGATTTTACTGTCACAGTCAGTAATGCTTCTTCAAATGATGGTGCAATTTTGCACTTGCAAAAAAAAGTTTGATAATTGGGATACAAATATTTTGAGTGGGAAGTATGTATATATGAGACGCATCGCACATATTGTTAATCTCATTGTACAAGATGGCTTGAGAAACAAAGAAGAGCATATGGCTATTTCTCGTATTAGAGGAGCTATAATGTATGTTAAAAATTCTCCAGTTAGGTACAAAAAAATTAAAGAGTGTGTGAAGATTGAAAAATTGGAGACAAATAAATTGTTAAGTCTCGATGTACCTATTAGGTGGAATTCTACCTATTTGATGTTGGAGGCCGCTATATGCCTTAAAAGAGCATTTTCTAGATATGAAGATTTAGATTTTGGTTATACGAATGATCTTTCAAAACCTCCACATGATGGAGTTCTGATAGACTATGATTGGCATAGAGCTTCATTATTGTTGAAATTTTAGAGCATTTCTACGAGTTGACTTTAAGCATTCTAGTTCTTTTTATATGTGACTTTCAATAACATATATCATCAAATATGTGCTTTTGACTTGCTTTTCAAACAGTGATTCGAGAGTGATGATTTTAGATTGTGTGAAATATCTAAAAGGATGAAGTAAAAATTTGACAAATATTGTGGGTCAATTGAAAAAATGAACATGGTAATATATTATGTTGTTATTCTTGATCCACGTTACAAGCTTGAGTATATTGAATTTTCATTTGATACACTATATGAGGATGTCACACAGTGTTTGCTTATGAAAGAAAAAGTGAAGAATGGTATAGTTGAGTTGTTTAATACCTATAAAGCAATGTATGAATCTTCAGGAAGCTCAATTTCGTCTTCAAGTTTGTCAAATCCTATTTCCTCCTCCTTCTACTACTTATTTGGACGTGGCATCTAGAACTTGTATGCAAGAATGATTTCAAAAGTTTAAAATCAGAGGTAAAAGTGATGTTGTAAAGTCGGAGTTAGATAAATACTTGGGTGAAGATCTTGAGGTATTCCAAAAAGAGTTTGATATACTAAATTGGTGGAAAGTAAATTCCTACAGATTTTCGATTCTTTCCAAGATAGCTCTTAATATATTAGCAGTCCCGGTCTCTACCGTTGCTTCAGAATTTGCATTTAACACCGGTGGTCGTATTCTTAGTGCATTAAGGAGTTCATTGTCTCCTAAAATAATACAAGCCCTCATTTGTGCTTAAGATTGGCTTCGTGTGGATTCTAAGCCAATAAATGTTGAAGAAGATTTATATGAAATTGAAACAATTGAAAGAGGTATTTCTATTCGCTCTTTTGACTTTTACATTTATTTTTTATTTTGATACTTATTAATAATGATCACTTTTCTGGTAGAAATACTCAACTTGGGGATTGATTCAACTATTATCGATTTTTGATGGTCTACGACTCCATTGGCAATTTGACATGCTTCAAGATTTCAACGATGACTCTTTTTTATTTTGGATGATTGTAAAACTTGGATTGTTGTTTTATTCTTATTGTGATTTGTGGATTGATTAATTGTGAATTTGTCAACATGAATGTTGTCACTTTTATTTATTATTAGTTGCACAAAGAAAAAAATCAAAACCAATGAAGCTTATGTTTTTTTTTAAAAAAAAAAAGTGGGAGGGGGGGATGGGGGGGTGAATTTTGGGTACCCGACTGTTAGGTATCAGATTAAATCGGGTCGGGTTGAACTTTCAAAACCCGACTGTTAGGTGCCAGATTAAATCGGATCAGGTTGAATTTTCAAAACCCGACCCAACGCCTACCCCTATGTATGATGTATCAAACTCCTAAAATATAGCTTGTCCCCTCTTCATTGGTTGCCTCTAATGATATTATTGACATGTGAACTCCTATGAGTTGTCTTGAGTAATGTTCCTAACTCTATTTCTTACCAGCATTGGGACCGTGAGACACGGGCCATAAGGTGTCCCTACTCGTGGATTGACGAAACCCTCGGTGAACTGTCTCACAATACTTTGCTATATGGCCCAGACATCTGTAAAAATAGCAAAAGATGGGGAGTCACTCATGTGAATGTTACCAAGTGCTCGTCACCAATCGTTGCTTTGATTTTCAGCACCCGTTACAATGGGATATTAATGTCAAATGTAACTCGATCCTTGATGATTCACCCCAAGAGCACCCCGATGAATCCATCTCCATATCACGAAATTTTCGCTACTTATTTTCTATAAATATAGTAATACCCAAATTCATCCTACTTAATGGCAGTTCATTTATGTGCATATAGAAGTTGCACCAACTGAGGTCTATGTGCATGGGATTTTCCTCATTGCATATGCCATTCAACATCGAAATATTTTCCTCGAAGGTCCATGAGTATCCTTCTAACGCTCTATTCCTGTCAACTACATGGTTGAATCGCATCAAGAGACGACCTTCAAAGTTATATGCTTGTTTTGAGAGTAATTGTCCCACCAAATAAAGTTGATGGCCATCCGAATTAGAGTTTCATAATCCATCAGACACTATTACCCTAACCTCTTCATCATCCGTCAATTTTAGGCTTGTTATAGATTTTCGAAATCGATTCCACGGCCCCCATCTTTATGTGATATTGAGATGTGGATACCTTGAGGCCCTTGTAACACAAAACCACGACTTTGGATCTTGATCGCCCTATCCCTGGTAGGTACAACATTGATTTGGATAGAGGCATGTGCAGGTTCAAATAAACGAGTATTGAATGAGAAACCATAGATGGCCTAAGACTGAATTAGACCTACGATATAACTATTCTACGCTGCTAACCTATAACAACTGAAGCAAAGAAACCTAAAGTTGAAACGAAAAAAGAAACTATTGATTCCTAAAGACACGAAAGCGAAAGGAAAGTGGAAGTGAAAGAAGATGAACTAGGACGCCGCTTGCTTTGTTCAGAGCCTGGTGTTTGTATAGCTTCGTACGTTGTGGATTGGATGGAGCAAACCTCATCGATGGCGAATCAAGTTGTCGTCAACATCACTCAAGAACGAGGAGTTTTTGTTTAGAACCCTCACAAGGAGAGAAACGCACGACTTCGAGAGAACTTACTCGGCTTTAAATTCTTATGATTTGAGTTTCTAACTAAATTTTATCCTAACAACTCAAAAAAAGCGCCAATATAGAATTGTCACAATCCTGTCTAATGCATAAAGCTTAACCATCATCTAAATCTTTAATTATCAATGGCTTAAATTCATAAAATCCCTCTATATTTTAAAAAATTCTCTTCTATTTTAAAAATAGATTAAAAAAAAAAAAACCCTATCTATTTTCTTAAACGTAGCTCAATTGTCCCTCTCTGTTAAATCTAATTTTGTTATAAAATAACCATTATCGCTTACTTAATATATATTAATTCTTATTTTAATAGCTGTTGGATCTTCTTAGATTAAATACGTCAGATCTAATCAATTAATCTCAACGATCATATTTTTAAAATAATGAAAGGTTTGAATTCAATAAATTATTTAACTTATATTATATAAAAATAATTTAAAATTATTATTATTATATATAAAAAAATAACATTGTTAAGAAAATGAAAGGTCTGAAAAACGATGTCTTGGTTGCTACCATTATTTAGTTGATTCACTTCTTAACTCTCTTGATTCATATATAATTTAAATAAACGAAAATGTCGATTAAACATCAATGCTATTTCATGAATGCTCTATCTCAATCTCCGTCACTCAAACATGCAGAATTTTAATTGCATTCAATCTGTACCCGTTGCAATTGTAAATTCTCGGAAAATATCGCAGATAATCTTGTGACCAATTGTAGACTCAATAAAATACCTCCATCACCACTATAAAATGCCCCATAAAAACATTCAGTCCACATTATTTGAAACATCTTATCAATCTGAGCTTATCCTTATCCTGTCGAATGTTGAGTATTGGAAGTAGTCTAGCAAATTTAAGATTGATCCAGGCAGAAATTTTATTCCAACCGTGGATGTCATGTACAAAGATAAAGCACATATGTATGATAAACATTTTAACCAGTGGCATTCCAGCCCTATGTACAGGAGCCAGAGCATGCAAAGCAGCAATACTTTTGTCAAGTAACATAAATGGTTCGATAAACTACGACAAGTGGAGGATAGTTAGACTATTGACACAGGTTTAACTACTGTTCAAAATCCTACCGAAACTACTGTTCGTCCACCAAAGAGAAGCAAGTACCACACGATCTGCTTTTACAGGTAGAACCTGTTTAGAAACCTGTGCATAGACAGAAGGCAGAAGACTGGAGGGAGCTGGGTGCTTCACCTCGTCTCAGAGCGAAGTAAATAAGGCTTGGTTTAATCTGCTTAATAGAATACCAAAATTGTGGAGGGTGCTTCTATTCTAACTATTTACTAGAGGAATTGCTGGAGCCAGGAACAGCTAACTGCATCCTTCTCCAAGTCAGCTTTCAATTTGCTGATGTGTTGTAGCGCTTGCTTCAGATCCATCTTGTCCAGTGGCAACTCAGAGAAGTCCTTCAAGAACTGGCGAGCTCGTTCAGTGCCCCTATGTACATCATCAGGGTCCCAATTTCGCTTCCTTTTAGAACCCATCTGACATCACATACAACCAGAATTAATACAATCCATGAAAACAAATATCCAACCACAGAAAATTTTGGTTCAGACACTATCTATTTCTCGGGGAACCCTCACTACAAGAGACAATGCTAATAATGAATTGAGGAAGATGCAGCAGAAGTCTTTTGAATCCTCACCTCAAAGAAACCGGATATAACAATTCTCAATTGGTTTGTTTTTCGGCCTGTCCCATATACAAAGCAATTATTTCCCGAAGCAGGCACAAACTGAATTTTTAACCTAAAATGGTTTGATTTCCCTAAGTCAGGAAACTGCATTTGAACTAGGCATAAGGAGATATCTACTACTGCTGAAACCTCAATCAGAATAATTGAGTTAGAATCACAAGAACTAGAAATCTGATGGTGGGTCGGAGGAAATTATTGTATGGAACCAAAGTAGATTGCCAAAATAAATAGTTAGAACCCAGTGATCTGCATGTGGAAGTCATCTTTGGAACACAAGGGTCAACGAGAAAAACATGTGGAGATATATGATCCTATCCCTAAGAACTGATTTTTGACTGTGCAATGAGGACAACTAATCTGATTGGCAAATGACTGATATCACTTCTATGTAATTGTGAATAGCAACGAATGACAACTACTATTCATAGGACAAAGAGAGACCAAATATGATGTCCATTTTGGGTGAGTCATTGGAAAACCACAAAGCTGCATTAAATAGACTTTTGATGAAATCAAGACAAATGATATAGAAAAGTTTACTAGTATGAATATGGAAAACTAAGTGCGATGCAGAGAAGGTGCTAGATTTGTAGGAACCACCCCTTAAAACCGTACCTGTAAAACAATCTAGGCACACATTGCTGAAAGGAAAGCCCAAATTTCATCTCATGTGAATTACAAACTGACAGAAACATGAACTTTGTAAACATGGGACAAAAAGCCATTTGCAACTATCCTTTTTAAGTAGTTTAGCGTCATTGCACAAGTTACATTCAGTAAGCTTATAGGTGATCCTCTGATTATAGAGGATCTTAGTCCATCCTTATAAGTTGGTCATTCTTTCATTCACAATCGATGTGCAATGTAATACAATAACCCTTCTTCACAGTGCAATATCCATCCACCACATATTAGGATCCGAGGGGTGACTAGTACAAGTACAAGAGGCCGCTCCATATGTATCATTTTGACGGGGGGGTCTAGATATAGCTCCAACAGGAACTGCAATTGTTGCAGCCACCAGTTGAGGATATCACTTACCAAGCATCAGGTTGATTGATTAGGAGACAGGATATAACTTGAGTCAATTGGTGTATGATCTTCGCCATAATGTTGTATGAGCTCATCACTTCTTTAGTATTGAAGCTTACTGAAGATATCACTGATGTCTCAATCAACTATCTCGCTTTGTTGTCATCTTGAACAAATATTCAACATATTGGGTACTATTTTTCACAATATTTGCTCCTGTTCTCTAAATTATTTTCCCCCCATGCCAGAACTTCTACCCAAAATCATTCCAACTTATCATAAAAAATACTTGATAAAGCCGGCATATATAACAAAAAGTCCAAAATTTTTTGTTTTGAATTTTGATACACTAGTTATAGACTTGTAGGTAGAGTAATCTTCTTATAGCCACTATGTCAGCTACCTACTAGATTCCGATCAGCAAAGCACAGTAAAAACCAAGAATGCACTTTGCACCATGTGCTTTCAACTCAAACGTAACAGACATTGCCAAGGTTTTTTCCATACTATGAAAGTGATTAACAGAGAGGGGTGGTTGATGTCACATTTATTCTCTTCATCAGGCTTCCCTCTAAAATTTTTCATTGTCCCAGTAATGATAAACATTCGTCCTCTGTGAAGCACTGGAAATGATATAAATGCTGATAATACTTTTTTACTGAAATCAGAACTTTCTAGAGCCAAAGGATTATTTTATCGTCTACGCATGCACTTGGAATGATATAAATGCTAACAGTACCTTTTAACTGGAATCAGAACTTCCTAGAGCAAACAATTACTTGCTGCAAATATTAATGGTTAGCAAAAGACAGTACCTCTTTGGCATCAGGGGCCACAATTGTGATGGGTGAAAAATCTTCCAACTCAGAAGCCTTTGCTCGGGCAAGGGCAACAACATTTTCTGGAAAGTTAGCAAATTCAGCAACATGTATACCAAAACTTTGATCGCAGGCTCCGGGTTCAACCTGAAATAGAGTATGCACACACCAAATTAGCTTGCTGTTAATCGAACCAAAAATACTTATAGAAAAGGCTTGTTGAAACTCTAAATTCTGAGGAAAACAAATGGATCCATCCAAATAGTCAGCCTACAGTAAGATTGTGCTCAGTTTGGTGACATAAAAATAGTCTCCGCTAGGTGGAGAATTAGTAACAGTATAACATATAGATAATCTCACAGACTTCAGTTTTTCTTGGTTAATCATAGACCATTAGAGCAACATGACTACATGATTTCACTTTAAGTGGTATGCACATCACCCAGCTATTTGACTAGGTAATTAGACCTCAAAAACTGAGATGTATATCACCCTCAACACTCGGGATAAATCTTAGCTTCTTTTTAACAAGTGATAATAATCAGCACAACCAGCTTGGACATAACGCAGAAGGTGATATATATATACACAAAAATGAGAGAGAGCGAGAGAAAGAGAGAGACCTTGTAAAGCATGGTAAGCTTGCGAGTTGACGAGTCAACATGTGCACTCACATGATAATTCGCTACACCTATAAATTTCTTTGAAGATTGCTCATGAGCATTTTCATGAGCTAATGCAGTCAGCTCATGAAAGTGAGTAGCGAACAGTGTAGGTGCTTCTATCACTTCAACTATGTGCTCACAAATGGCCCATGCTAAGCCTGAATTGCAAGAAAGCAAAATTCTTAAACTAGACAAACATGTGAACAACAAAGAAACACCAAAGAAGCTCATCAAACACTTCAAGGTTGAGACAAACATACAAAAATAAAAGATAGAAGTAAGCTGTGTAGATCAACCAATTTGTACAAAAAGCTTCAAGGGGTCATGTATATTTCACATTCCAACTTCTATGGACAAGGGGATTATAGACTACTATGTTTGCTTTACATTGTAAGGCTACCTGCCAGATTTTCTAATATCCACAGAAACAAATGCTCAAATTGAGGCCAATCCACTAAAATGCTCTAAAGTTCCAGATCCTCCCATGGCCCAGAAGGAGGCAAAGCAAATGCAGTTGCTATTAATTTGCTTCTTAACTTTTATTAATATGTCGTAACAGTTTAGTTAATGCTTTCACATGCATGCAAATGAAATTAATGTACCTTCTATTAACAATTACAATTACTGGTCCTGCCATCTCACTTTGAGTATTGACTCTACCTAAGGGACTTACAACTTCACTTAATCATTTATTTCATGAAAAATTAAAGAAATCTGAAAAGGACATTGAAGGATCATCATAAGGGTATATTGAATTTACCTGCACCATATTCACCAATTCATTTTCTCAACATGTAAAACAAATTTGTGAAGGAACTTTACACGGAAAAAAGAAGTCTAAAGTCCACAAAAGTTTGAGCTTTGCTTTACGAAAACAAATACAAAACATACTAACTTGTGCTGTAGTATATATCTATCTTATGCTCAAATGTTGGAATGGGCAGGGCTGCTGTGTAATAAATCAAAACAATGTAGAAAAATTCGAGACTGACCAAATCCATCATACGTTGACGTGCCACGACCTAGCTCATCTATTATTATTAGCGACCTCTTAGTTGCTCCTTTCAAGATTGATGCAGTCTCAAGCATCTCTTGCATGAAAGTAGAAACTCCTCGTAGCTATATAAGAGAAACAAGGAGAAAAGCAACAAATTAGATGGGCATAAAGAGAAATCGCCACATTGTGCATCCTTCCCCCACAAAATATAGTATTGCTTCTACAAGAGAAAAGCGACATGCAGAAGGAAAAAATAAGTTGGGTCGCACAAGTGAGAGGAATGCCACTGCCATTTTCTTTCAGAACATGACAAAATAAAGATGTGGTAGCTTGAATTTTCCAATCATAAAGAAATACAGAAGTCAATTTTGCTCTCACTCAAGTTGCTCCTCTAAACTTGAGTACAAAGAGAAGAAACTATCCAGACATAAAACCAAATTTGGGCTGAGTGGAATTTCCCCATAGTAATTGTTCGACATTGGATCGGTATTTGAACTCATGATTTAATTGGAATCCATATTTGAGGCAGATTCCATTCTAATTTAGATGAAATATGATTCCTAATTGTATCATATTCTTCCTTGTGTTGGAAGAGACGCCTATGTATTACTAAAGTTTATCCTAATTGCATAAGGCAATAAATGAGTACTTTGTTTCTTCCCACACTGTCCTAAAATATCTCTCTACTCGTTTTCTCCGTACTTCCTTTCTCGAAATATCATCCAAAAACTTCATAGATTTGAATTGTATAAACAAGTGGGTTGCTCAATTAGTAATCCACTGAGCCAGACAAGGTTTATTCAAGATTGGTTTCAAAAATGGAGTAAGAAATGTCCATGATTCAACCAAAACAACGATTCTATGCGATCTTGATCCGAGCCGATCAACAAATTTCTGTTGCATATGGATATATTAAATTCACTCCAAACGTGCTTTTATGTGCCTACGTAACAAGTCCATGCATGTTTTCCTACAGTAATGAGTAAAGCTAGTTGCAAACAATGAACTCATAAAGAAATCTTTCACATATATGATTCCATATTATATATTAGGAAAATTATGTAGCAAACTTTCATAAGTATATAGATACGTAGATGTGACTAGCCTTTCTAGGTAATCCGTATATGTATGTAAAAATATGTATACATGGACACACATATATCATCACAACTTCATGACTCAATACCCGAATATGAAACTTGAAACTGTCAATTTCATCACTAATTTCTTTCCTCTATTATGAGTTCATGCTCCACCTTCACAGCTTAAAAGTCATTCAACTTCACCATGAATAGTTTCTATTGATGTATCCACTGTTATATGGAAGCCAACAAGTAAAGAAAAAAATTAAAAATAAAAAATGCTCCACATTCTTTAGTTTCCATAAAAGAATCACTCCAAAGAAATTAAAGCATATCTACATTGTTCTGAAAAGACTAAGTGTGCTTTGTCCCCACTTCCTCCCCCGGGAAACCCAAAACAATTGGTGAGCTTACTTCTGGGTTATGGGTGAATCAGGAAGAATAGCATGTATTATCATTTGAAAGTAGGCTTAATAACTTTTAAGAAATTGACCAACAGCAACAAGTTTAATTTCAAAAAGCCTGATTTCAACTAGATTTCAACTATTAAATGCTTACCTGGCAGTCACCAGCACCCACACGAGCAAAAATGCAATCACGAACAGAAATACTAGCATTATCGCACGGTATGAAGGAACCAACTTGTGCCATCAGAATGTTCACACCAACCTGCACAGAAACAAATGGATCTCTGTGAATTGTACAAAAAACTTCAGCTAAAAATAAGTTGTTTCTCATTGAACTATTCATTAAGAACCCTTGTAATACTTTCCATTGTTAACTTATACAAAGTTAGAACTGAGAGAGAATTGAACCATCTTTGTTATGAGCCTGAGAAAGCAAAATTTGATATTGGAGCGGAAGATGCCCCATGTACATACAAGCTACAAAATGGTATTTTCTTCACATATGTGAACTTGAAGCTATAAACCAAGTATAAGAATAAACCCTAAAAGTTAATCTGTAAACTAATTGTGGTTAATTGTATTATGTTTACAATTCAGTCAAGAAAAAGAAAATTCCAACTATATGATGTGCCTACCTGTCGTATGAACGTTGATTTTCCCCCCATGTTTGGTCCTGTAATAATCTGGAACCAACTTTTCCCCCTAACCTGTAAAGACCAACAAATGTAGAAATGACTCACTTCAATATTGGCTGCACAAGATAGATCATCCCACATTACAAGAGAACTTACCAGTTTACAATCATTCGGGATAAAGTTCACCCAATCTTGAGCTTCAACGCAAGGATGCCGACTCCCTTCCAAAATAATATCTCCCTCATCCTGAAATGCGCATTATCATGAAAAAGCACGTTCCTTTTTCTTGCAATGGGAATTAACAATTGATTAATCCGTACCAATGGAGTGATGAGTGGCCGTGTGTAAGGAGTTGGAGAGCTAGCAGCCACATCAGCAAAACTAAGTAAAACATCCAATTCTGAGAGCGACCAAGCTACTCCTTCAAACACCTGAATAAAGAAATAAAATATAACAACAACGATCATATTAATAATAACAATAAAGGTGAAAATAATCATCATTCTAATAATGAATGCACACTGGGAAAAAAGTTCAGATAGGTGTCCTGCAACATAGATACCTCGGAGAAAGTTGCAGCAGTTTGGACCACTCTAGCAACCAATTCTTTCTGGCAGTTCTTATATTCTTCAACTACCTTCTGGTAGTGCTCACTTAGTTTCTTAAGCTTTATGTTTGTGAATTTTACCCCATCCTTGCGAGTTTCAATAAGAATAAATTGGGTATTCAGCTTCTTCCGTACTTTTGGCTCCTCCTTTTTCGTAATCCTAAAGGCATATCCATGTTGTGTCCCTTTTTCTAATTTGAGAGCTTTATCAAGAGCCAGATCAAGATCATTAGCTGCTTTTCTGTGCAAATCATGAATCTGATGTTCCAGAGACTCTTGTTCATTTTTGAGAGCCAATAACTGTGAATCATATCCTGATGAAATCATGTACTCTCCATTTTCAAGTTGTTCAAGGTCTACAGAAGCTTCCACAAGACCAATGAACTTATTCAGATGGTTATCATCAGTCCAGTTTTCTAAAGGATCCAAATATCTTTCCTTGATCAATGAAGCAAATTGGCCATTGTACTGCTCCAGTGCGCTTTTGATAAAGGAAAGTCTGATGCTTGACTGCATTTCACAAAAAGAACCAGGAATTATATATGCTGAAATAATAAAGAAAACTATTATCTATATTTTAGGAGTTCAGAAAGTGTAATCGTGAACCACCAAGGTGCACTTTCCCCATTATAGCTCATAAATGATTCAGATAATTTTTTTACTCCATTTTAAGGTGTATATCAAGATCTAGAGGATACCTGATAAAGCTTAACAACATGCACAAGACTTGCTCTTTTCTTCTCGAGTGACCGCGTCAGTCGCTCCATATCTGAAATCCTTTTCAATTGCTGCCTTAGATCTTGGCGTAGTGCCCCATCCTCCACAAAAGCTTGTACCAAATCCAGTCTACAGTTTATTTCATTTACATCCAATAAAGGTTGTTTCAGCCACATGTGCAGTAAACGCTTGCCCATTCCTGCAGTACAGGTTCTATTCAAAAGACCAAATAAGCTGAAGTTTTTGTTAGCATCAGCTTTGCTCTCCATGACATTCAGTGCCCTCATGGCAGCAGAATCCAGTCTCATGTACCTAGCAAGATCGTATCTCTGGATTTTGTAGTTACCATAATTGCTCTCATCTGCAAGTAGGTCTGCATAACTCATTATACACCCCAAAGCCGCAGGTGCAAGTTCAAATGCAGCAAGGAGATCTCTTACTGGATCCATAGACCCTTTCACGAGCCTACCAAGATCTTGTACCAAATCCCTTCCTTTAAACTCAGCTTTCTTTCTTTCAGTTACCATTGCACCACACCTGGACAATGCATCATTTAGTGATCTATATTCACTAGATTTGGCAACCTCTACAGGCAAAAGGATTTCTTTGCAACCAAGTGCAACAAGAGCTGACTCCAAATTTGTGAAGTGGCTATCATCAGGAAATTCTGCCAATCCAAGCACCCTCTTAGTAAGGTCAACATAACTCAAGCCAACAGCACATCCATTTTCACGGAAATTTGCAATAAGAGCCACAATCACTGGAGAGTCTTGCATTTCGTTATTAGCAAACAGAATTTCTTCAAAACTGCCTAAATTTCCAGGGGTTGCACTCTTCACAAGTCTCCAATTTGCTCCAGTGCCCTCATACAATTCTAGAGTGTGATCAGCCCTCTCCAAAAGAACGTCTCGGGCCACTGTCTCAAACATGTTCTTACTCACACTAAGACTAGAAATGGCATCAGATCCACTTCCTATTTGGCATACAGCAGTTGTAGTGTGGTAATAGGTCTTTGCAATGAAAGTTGCATTCTCGCCATGCGTGGTATAATAGTCCTGGCAAAAAATTTCTAGAGCCACTTTAGTAATGAAACAAAAATGTGGCAAAAACAACATAACAGCATCTACTAAAAGCACCTGGTTTAACAGAAGCCACTAAAAGCACTGATTACGTAACAGAAGCTACTGAAGACACTGATCACGAAGAATGTTGAGTGTTCATGAACTTCCAGTTTTGCTGCTCGCCTAACGTCCTTATAATCTATTAACAAAAATTCCATTTGTAATATTTTAAATCTTGTAGATGTTTTAATATAATGTATATCTAGTTAAAATGTAACAAATATAAAAACAATGTTCTAAAAATTAGTCATTGGGTTGAAAAATAACCATCAGAGATGGCCTCCAACGATGAGCTATTAGCTCAATGGCGCCTGTGCATTGTTGTGCCTGGTCTGTGAGGGCTCTCATCAGCCACACAGATGGTTCAATAAGCTCATCAACGCCTCACCCTAAGATATGGATCACGCAAGAGACATCCGCATGACATATTCCTTCTGTTTGAACCATGGTTTGAAACCAATCTCTTCTCAAGAGGATAGATGGGCGATTTGGGTGAGATCCAATGTAGATCAAAAATTTTCAATTCACTCCTCGCGGCTTCTCTCTTCTTCATTATCCATACATCCCTTATCAGTGTAAGAACAACTATATTTCAAGCACATGTTTATGTTCAGAAAAAAAAAATTTCTTCTGAATTTTTCTGTTTTCAAGTTACAACTATCTATATCTATCATATTATTTAGTTCAAACTCTACTTCTAGTATTCTAGAATCTGAAATACAGAAAAGAGATATGTTTGCATAAGAAGTGCGGGGGAAACAAAGACTATGATGATTTCTAAGAAGGCAACAAACCCGCAACGGTTGTCCTACTGCTTCCCGAGCAAGGTCTCTCCTATTGTTATTCCTTAAAATGATGAACAAGAGGCAGATGTCCATATACCCAGATGACAAAACCAAAATACAAGAACAAAGGGTGCAAGTAATAATCCTCATGCAATTGGACTAGCGTACAAGTTATTGGCACTAAACCTACTGATACTAGTGCAATTCAGGCTATACCAATTTCTAAACTTGCTCCAAACGTAATGTACTTAATATAGTGATCACAGTATAAACTAATTCATTGATTTTATAATTAATATATATATGAGAAGAAAGTATATGTTATTGTTATTTTTTATCGGAACAAATTGTTTCAAGATTATAAGCATACATATACATCCATCACCATTCCAAACATCACAAGCACAAGTTATTAGTAAGAACTTCATAGACACCCCATTAGCACTATAGAAACCTCACAAACTACAAAAACACCTCTTAGCATTACGAAGATAAATCACATCATAATAGACTCAACATCTACTAAGAAAAACATACAAATTAACTTGTGTTGTGCACACTTGATATCATGAAATAAAGAAAGGAAAAAAAAAGCCTAGAAGGAGCATATTTTGCCAATCCAACTTAGAGTATAGGGATTCTAATGAAATCCTCCAAGTATTATCTCAAAATAGTGAATAAGGAACCTAACTATGTTTATTTGCAATTTCAACAATGAAGCCACTCCTTCAACTATATAAATATAAAAGTTTCACCCAGTCCAGTATTTAAACATTATTAATGTACCTAGGGACAAAATGTTCATTCAACAATTGATTATTTGATTTTCTCTTTTATTTTTGCAATCAAAGGTAAATTTGGTAATTTTGTATGGCTTCCATTTGGGTTTGCAAATAAAACATATTTGAAGGTGTCAAGCTATAATTTCCAAAATTCAATGGGCTAGAGCACAATTTGGCTATTTTGAAGGAAATATAGAAGTAATTAACCCTAAATTTAAACAGATAAATAAATAACTAAGAGAGGGTTATGGTTGGAACTTTCACATGCGCAGAACGTATACATCCATCTATAATCAAAAAGAATATTAGATATTGAGCACATAGGCGGGATGAAATGGAAGTAGTTAATGGGAGAAATAGATTATCACATTTGTCTCTTGTTACATTGTATATAGCATTGTTTCTTTTTGGATCCCATCAGGAAGGTTACTTGAAAGCATATGCATTATTGATTAATAGGTTATGCAACAGCCTATAACTAATTTCTGCATCTGCAAAATGAGTACAAGATAAATGAAACAAATATATTTATTAACTTGATGGAATTTGAGTGCAATATTTTATTGACTCCTCTCATACTTCTACTTTGCCAATTTGGGGACTTGAAAGTGTGTTTTGACCGTGGAAAAGATTCGAAACAACTTCAAGTTTAATGGATATATATTTAGGAATTTGAGTGGATTATGAGAAAGCACGGGTTTTAATCAACCCTCCACAGGTAATTTTGTGTGTCTATAGAATTTGATGTCTTGGAATTGCTCACCACTCAAAGTTGAACTTGAATTTGCAAGACTTGTGTAGTCTGCTCTTAGAGGCTTGGAATTCTGTCCTAAAGTTGTGGAACTTGAAGACTTACGAAGACCACCAAGCTCTTTAGTTGTTGAAGGATTTCTCTATCTTCAATTTGTGGAATCGGCAAGACCTAGGAAATGATCCTTGAGACTTGGCCGCCTTCTTCTCTTCAAGTTGTATTGACTCCACCGAGATACGGATGAGAGTTTTTTGTCATACTTAATTGCTAATGTGGTGCAATTTTTTATTAGCATGCAATATCTTAGAGCTCAATGCATAATTTAATCGCCTTTAAATACTTTAACCTCATGCACATAATATTTTATTTGATCTTGGAGTTCATTTGACAGATCCCAAAATGCAAATAATCATAAAATCAATCCAAAGAGCTGGTAGTTCAATGGAATTGCACAATTCCAATTCAAGTTGACGAGGGACAGGGGCGATGAAAGAACTAAATTAGCTCCAAAGGCCTTCCATTGCTTTTGCAAGAGAGGACTATAAAAGTGATTAACACTTTCTTTTTTGTCTACTTCTGGAAAAGAGCTGATTCAATAGATGCAACAAAGAATGACTACACACCCAAAGTTATTACTGAGATATTGAGGGGAAAAAGAAGTAAGAGTGACAGGCAAGTTGAAAAGGTATGCTTGTAATTGTAGTAATGATGATGCCACAATTATTCCAAGTAAATTTCAAATAAAAACTTCAAAAAGTTCATCTTTGAAGATCAAGAATCATTACAACTTCTAAGTCTTTATCTAAATTACTTAAGATAATTAATATTTCAGTGCCTGTAGTCCGTCAGACTAATTTCACTAGCCTGTAAAAATGGATTTCCGATTTCATATTCTTAGCTTGCCATGAAAAACTATGCCATGCTCAAAGAAATGCAGCGCACGATTCAGAAATGCAGGACAGAAGGGGCACTAACCCGACGGTCGAAGAATCGAATGGCTCTAGGGTCCTGCAAACAGATATGAAAGGTGTTGCCCACCACTTTTAACAATATCACCAAATGACAAACAAACACCAGATTACACTTTCAAAAACCTTAAATATTGCTTACATTGGGTAGGCTTTTGAAAAATGAGAGAAACCCTTGAGCTTGTCTGGCATCTACCGCATATTAATTGCAAATCAATACTGATATCAAAACAAAACAAGAAAACTGACAGTCTGTAAAAACGAAATTGAAAAGTAGGGTTTGCTTGTACCCAGTTTTAGTTCAGGAAGCTTGTTCTGCTCTTCAAAATTGTCGCCCATTGTTTTTGCAAAAGGGCAAAATGTGGAACTTCCAAGAGCAGTGCGGTGGGCGTTATGACTTGCTGTTTCTCTCCTCCTCCCCACTTAGCAGCCAAAGGTCTCCTGTAAATCGCTGTGCGGAATGCTAAGACGGGGTTATAAGGATGAAGATTGGCGGGAAGCAAGTGGCGGTTTCTTGAAGTTGGCGGGCCCAGAGTTCCCAACCTTATTCTTCATTGTTTATTGGGAAAAATCCAAAGATCCCTCGATAATAGAAATGTTCAAAAAGCCCTCTATGAAAATTAAAATATAAAAACCCCCTCTGTGATATAAAATAAAGTTTAAAAAAACCCCTCCGTACAAAATTTGTGTCACACGCTCTTTGACTGCAATTTTTTTATGAAAATACCTTTTTTTTTATATTTTTGTCATTCTCTAACAGTTAGTATATAATATTATATATATTTATTAATAATAAAATATCATCTTTATAATGATTATTTAAAATATTATTTTTATAATAATTATTTAATTAAATATTATATATTTTGTTAATAATAAAATATTATTTATATATTATATAATAATTATTTAATTATTTATATAATAAAATATTATTTAAATTAAATTATAAAAAAAATTGC
>NW_011629744.1:0-17525 GCF_000512975.1 Sesamum indicum
CCGCCATAACTAATTATAATTAAAAAAAAAAAAACTTCTTATTTGAACCATGTACATATATCGGGTTTTTAATCGAGACCCAGGAGTTCAACTAGGTTGAATTTTCTTTTTCTTTCTTTCTCTCCCTCTCTTTTTTTTTTTTTTATAATTCAACTACATACGGAGTTGGTGGAAAAATGGAGACAACAAAAAATTTAAATAAAACTGAATTTTATTAAATAAAAAATAATTAAATAATAAATATAATATATTTTTTGTATAATTAATATATAATTTTAAAAAATAATTAATCAAATAATAATATATTATATTTATTATATGATTTATTTAATTCAACTACATTTAATTTGAATAAAAGAAAAATTAAAACAGGAACCTGTAGCGATAATTTATCAAACTAGATTAAGATTCCTATGTTTCGAGGGTAGTCCAGAAACAGGGAAATTAATTGGCAAATTCAGCATATGTCAGGTCAGGACACTGAAAACCAACTCATCAAAAGAAAGCAAAAGGACAATTTAAACTAGTGGGTGACGAAAAGACGTAGGACAGAAAGAAAGTTGCCAAAAGGGTGGGACAGACATCTGTAAGGTCCTAACAGGTACAAGGCTATGAGGGGCAACAGGAAATTAAGGAAAGTACTCTATTAATTGGACCAAAAGAAGGAATATTCCAACCCCAGACCAAGACAGAAAATGATGGTTTGTTGGCTCAATCTCTTGCTTGGATTGGTGGACTTAAACTAGGGATTCTGACTAAGGGCTCTAAGTTGCTGTTTCCAGCAGAATTTAATGATTGATCAAGACAACATTCACACAATACTATGTCTGGTTTAGTGTCGGTATAGGCTGTATCTTGACAAATATTTCCCTTGTTTCATCAGTGAATAAATGCAACAGAGTGGAAACATTTACTAAACAGGTTGATGCTGCCATCAAACATATTAATTACCACAGCATGCATGAAGTTGGGTTCATGAGATCCTACTGTACAAATTCCATCAGGGATAGAGCAAGCATATATAGTTTTTCACCTGATGACGTAAATCATAACAAGAAAAGAAAGAGCCGGCGGGCCATTTGGAAGAGAGGATATATAGCCCACTTCAAATCGCGAATAGAATACCGCCGATTTGGAAGGGCTTTTTATTTCCTTCGAGCATGCATGCCTCCATCTGAAATTCAATGATACGGGAAACCCTGATCAGTACTTAAGCTGAACTTAAACTATGTGTATTCCTAGGACTTCATGATAATTTCAGATGTACTGCTATAACATACGATACACCAGGGTTGTTTGTGTGTCTGTGTCCGTGAGAGAAAGAGAGAGAGGAGGAGGAGGACGAGGAGAATGAGTGTGTGTGCGCGTGCGCGTGCATGTGTGTGTGTTTGTGAGAGAGAGAGAGAGAGTGGAGGAAGAGGAGGATGAGATTGTCTCTGTGTGCGTGTGTGTGTGTGTGTGTGTGTGTGTGTGTGTGAGAGAGAGAGAGAGAGATGTTAAAAGTTACCCTTTCTCAGTTCTAGTCCTGCAAGTATCTAAAAGAGTAGACTGATAGCTGGTGTATCTGGGACTGGTATGCATTTGATGAGCCAGTCAAATGGCCAAGAGAATGCTGCAATTCCTATACATGCTGCCCATTGCTTCCATTTCAGCCGCTGTGTATGGGCAAACCTATTCAAAATTTCCACCAAGATAACTTGAAGAATGACAATGATCCAAGTGATTACTATAAACCATCTGTTCTTGAGCATCCCAGCAAACACATTCTTTTCCTCAAGCTTCCTTGCGCTGACCAGGTTGAAAACTTGGCAAAAGACAAAACTGTTGAATATAAGTGTGGCAACTACTTCTTCACGGACACCAAAGATTGATTCACCTTTGAACTTTAAGGTCAAGATTACAACTATTTGATACAAAGCTTGGGCTATCATGTTTCTCCACATGATGTTTGTGATAAGTATTCCAGCCTGATGCACTGGTTGCTTCATGAGTGCCTTTGTTGGTTTATCGGTAGCAAGGGCAAGAGCCCCCAAAGTATCCATAATGAGATTCACCCACAATAGTTGAGCAATTGTTAGTGGTGCATTACCGGATGAAAGTATTGTTACCGTGTAGATCACTAGAAATGCCATATTTGCTGTGAGCTGGAACTGGCTGAATTTCTGAATGTTGTTGCGAATGCATCGACCCCAGCGCACAACTTTGACGACATTGGAAAAATTGTCATCCAAGATGATGATGTCTGAACATTGTTTTGTCACTTCAGTGCTTTGCGCTCCCATTGCAATTCCTACATTAGCTTCCTTTAATGTAGGAGCATCATTTGCGCAATCACCGGTCACTGCAACAACATGGCCGTTCTCTTTCTGCAGCAATTGCACCATTTTAAGTTTGTGCTCATCAGATGACATCGCCATTACCGCAACGTCTCCAACCCGCAGCCTTTGTTCATCTTCTGTGTAGTTGAAGAATGCCTCCGCTTCCACCACCAATCGTTCACTCACCTCCTCTCCAGGAGAAAGAATTCCACATTCCAAGACCACGGCTCTTGCCCTAGAGACATTTTCACTGGTGACCAACTTGACATGGATTCCAGCACGTCTACAAATTTGAAAGGCTTCCCTTATACCAGGGTGACAATGATCTTCAACCCCCAGAAGTGCCAGCAGAATTAAATTAGTATCAGGTATCCCTTGATTTGCTGCTTCATTCTCATACTCATCTTCTGAAAGCTGCCTATGAGCAAATGCAACACACCGAAGCCTGCTAGAAGCCATTTGTACAATTATCTCAAGGAATCTTCCCCTCTCTACATTACTAAGGGCTATCATATTTCCAGATGAATCATAGTAATGGGAACATAATGGAAGAATGCTATCAGCATCCCCTTTCCAGTGTAAATGGATTCTGTTGTCTGCTTGATTTCTCAGTGAAATGCCTATTCTCCAACTCTCCGAACAGGATGGCTTCACATTGAGAATTGAGAACTGTCTGATATTTTCCATTTCCATGTTCCATCTCAGGACAGCCCATGACCGAATTGTTTCATCAATTGGTGTAACTGGGAAAAAGTTGTGGACATGAGCACTGGTGTGCCTGATTCCCTGGAAGAAGAGTTCAAGAACATTGGCTGCTATGGAAGTGTAACTTCTTCCTTCCATGGAGTCTGCACCGACAAAGAATCTAGGCACCCTCATGATTTGGTTTGCTGCAATAATCCTTTTCATATCTGTGCATATGGTTTTTACAGAAGCCAGCACCTCACAAGCAGATAGGTTTCTTACCACTGCTTGATCAGCCATCATTCTTTTGGTAGAATGAGCAAGAGTAAGGTTGATAGCCAGAGACAGTCCTCCTGGAATTGCTACAACCAAGATAACCACAGCAGTAAAAGTGATGTCCACCAGAGAATTGATTAAATCATCAACCTTCGTCCTGCTGCCAGTGAATACTACATTCCCAAACTCATCTCTGGTCTTTCCTGTAAAATACCCAACTAGCAGCCTGACAAGAACCAACAAAGCCATTGCTAAACCGAACATACCCAAGATCAAAGTCAGCTTGCGTGACTGGTCATGAAGAGGCATTTCCTCTTTGGGATCCCGAGCAACTGTGCTCATCAATCTGCCCCAACTCGTTTTCATTCCTACAGCAGTCACAAGCATTGTAGCGCATCCATCAATAATCTTGCTTCCAGAAGACAGGAATGGGTTTTGATCATGATTGATTTCTACACGATCTCTTCCTGCCGTCATTCTTGATTCATCAACTTTTAAAGAGTGCCCTTCGATGAATAAGCCATCAGCAGGCACCTGATCACCATTCTTTAAGCAAACAATGTCACCGACAACAATCTCAAATATTGAAATAACATGCCTCCTTCCATTTCTCATGACATCTACTAGAATATTCTTGTTAAACTCAAAAAGATTGTCAAATTTCCTGTTCTGCCTGAAATTGCTGGTGGCTGAAATAGAAATAACAAGAATGATAGCAGCAAATATGCTTACGCCATCATACCATCCTTCTCCAGCCCCTTTTTGTTTGATACCTAGCACGAGGTATAGTGCAGCACACACCAGAAGCATAATATTTGTGAAATCCATGACTTCTATCTTGAGATAGTGGAAGAAACCCTTTGTAGGTGGCCTAGCAGGATAAGAATTTGATCCAAAAAACTCTTTTCTACAATTAATATCTTCAGAACTCCCATCTATACCATTTTGAATATGGGTTTCGAGAGTTGCAGCTACACCTATACCAATACATCAGTGGTTAGGTCAATCAAGTCACTCATTACAGGAAACTATAACTACATTGGAGACCTAATTTTGGAAACAGTAACTTAATGTATTTAATCATTTCTAATTAATTCGAATTGGAGAATAGTACATACTCATTTTTTGACTTGCCTCATGCATTTCTACAAGGGTTTAATGCAGTTTACCTCTCTCTATGGAAAAATAATAATAATAATAGGAGGGTAATTTGCTCATTGTAATATCACAAGAAAATTACTTGCAACTTTCCCATTTCTACAAAGAAAAGATTGCATATTTACTAGTACAAGATTCTGCAAGCATGTGAAAATGAACTCAGATAACAACAAAGAGATAATGAATCTAGACTAGTTGTATCCCAGACAATTGAACTGCATTATATATTTATAATCAGTTTAGTGAAGATTAATTAGAACACACATCAAGCTTTCACTGATTTTTAACCCTACCTTGTACCCCTCCGTGTTCAATGAGCTGGTCCATGACTCTCCCCTCAACAAGCCCGCTGAACAGGCCCGGCTCGTGCCTGGTGTAGTCCGGCTGCTGAAGATTATTGGCTGGACCACTAACGACATGGAATTCCTGCATCTGAATAACAGCAACATCTTGCGGAGATGGGCCTTGATGGATCACCGAAACACTTTGGGGTGCGGGTTGTCTATAGCAATAGACAGATGATGAGGGCGTCCCGTTTTCGTCCATGTATGCTAATCTTGAATCCTAGCGATTACCCAAAAATTCATGAAATAGCAAAAATCTCTCCACCTTCTCCACCTATCTACTCTTGAGCCATTCTATACCCCTCCACTTTCAGCTTCTATAAAATGAAACGGCAAACTCGCCGAAAAAAACAAAGAGAGTGCAATAAATTCAGAAGAAGTAAAGAAATCGCAGGAGAGATGTAACCTATATGCAGTCGAAGCATGTAATCTCCAGCTTAAACATACCTGTATATTCGATCCTAAACTCGACGCGCCCGTAGCGTTCGAACGTAAGCTCAACGCGCCGCTGCTGTAAGGACCGCGTGGTCGGGGTGGCGGTGGTGATGGTGGTGGTGGTAAGTGTTAAGGTCGATTTTGTTAGAAACTACAATGTTTTGGTTTTAGAAGGTCTAGTTCACTTTTCCGGTCTCTCCAGAAAAACGCGTTGCAAAAGAGTTCTCTTTTCTCACTTTTGTTTCTTGAGGGGTGTAATAGCTGTGGGGTAGCTAGGTTAGAATATTCCAACTTTTCAAGGCTTTCTAACACTGTTGAGCTTCATTTTGAGGATAATTAACAGGAAATAACGGTACTAATTAATCTTACAAGAAATAAAATGATTACTTTGCAAATTGTTTTCCCATAAAAGTTCTCTTACATCAATGTAAATCAGATAAAATTTAGGATGAAACAAGGAAATGAAGACAAGAAATTAGGCTAATCCCGATTCAAAAGTCACACTTTAGCAACATCAATCAGGAGGTCTAATTTTTGTGGTGTACATAATGTGGTGAGTATTAGATTAATAAAGCAAAAACAAACCTAGCTGGGGCAACTTCCTAGTTCTTTCCTGGATTATGAAGTATAGCTGTATCAAAACACCTCGCCTTTAATTTAACTTTAGGACACACGTCCATACTTTTCTACACTAATTGTATCTCTTGTAAATATTTTCTTCAAAATAACCTTTAATTTTTTATTGTCCGAAAACACAAATATTCTTGTTGAGAGGAAGTCTCCTGGAAACTACCTTTTAGGGTTCCTGTCTTGAGGAGATATACATATATATATGGTCAGAGTTGGAGGAAAGTTAGAATAGCTTAAAACGTCAAAGATATTTTATTTAGTGTGGGTTTTTTGTATATATATATGACACGACAGGAATGGTGGCCGCACGAGGCGGGAATAGATAGACGGGATTGTGCGATTATTAAGTACAAAATAAAGACATGAAAGTTCCGAAATAATTATTGTTGTTGGAGTGAAAATAATAAGACATGTGTGTCCCAATGAAAACATCATGATTTCTTCTAAAAAATTTAAAATATATATATACATTATTATTATTATTATTATCTATAAAAGTATGAATAGTTTTTTCTTGTAAGTTACCCTTGTAATTAATATTATTTTTTTAATGATATACTTATTAATTCCTATTAACTACTTTTCACATTATTCATATTTATTCTATTTATTACTTTTCATATTATACTTATTTACTCATTATTTTTTATTACTTATATTCATAATATAATACACTTACTAGATAAAAAAAAATAATCCTATGATACAACACGAAAAGACTCTAAAAAATCATGAAAATGAAAAGGATTTAATGTTGAGAAATTTCCTAGCACATATATTAATGATAATTAGTTAGATCGCTTGACATATTAAAATTATTAGATGACAAATGAAAATCAACTAAATGAATTATCATGTAACTAGGCAAAACATTTGAAGAGTTACAAAGGCAAAATTAAGAAAAAATTAGCAAGTAAATTTTTTATTACTAATCTATATTATTTAATATAAGAAATTTACTTGCTAATAAATTTCACAATGAAAATTTACCTACTAAAAATTTCAGCAAGACAGTGTTTAAAATATATATTAAATAATACATATTAGCATAAAAAAATTTACTTTTAATATAATTAATTTTTTTCTCTAACTATTGAGTCATTTTCTTATAGTAAGACTTTCTTTTATCATGTTTGTGCTTTTTACGTTTCAAACATAGTTATAGTTATTCATTTTAGGAGTAAAAAAAGATTTAGCATAAATTTTCATATTTTGAAGGGGTCTAATATTTGTAGAGTAAAATTTTGCTTGGACTTTTTTTTTTTTTTTTTTTTGAGTTGATTTCTGTGATGTTTTTCAATTTAATTTTTGAAATAGTTTAATTGTTAAAAAGTCTACGAGAACTTAAACTAGATGTAGTTATAGTAAAACCATAAAGAGAACTATAATATAAAAAATCTTATTGTAAAATAAAAAATGTGTTAAAATATACTTAAGTTGACCACTTGAAATTGTACCAAAAAGAGCAACTTTTTGTTAAGCAAAATTTTAGCACACTTTTTCAAAAACTTTTGAACTAAAAAGAGATAAATAATTGCATTTTCAAACATATATGTAAGATAAATTTCAAAACAATATTTTATATTTTTATTTTTCCCAAGATTCACAACATGTCATGTCAAGATCATGACCATAATTGATTATCATCATTTATTTAAGATCAGTTTTTTTTAATCATTAGATGATTTTTATATATTCATCATTCTTTTTTTCTTTTAATGAACATAAAATATAAAATATGACATGAATTTAAGCTCCACAATCCACCAACATGAAGAAACGTTGGGCAAATCAAGAATGAAAAGAATCAACCAACTTGTTCTACGTACTAGTCTAGAATACTGAATAATTTTAAAGAAAGAGATAGGAAAGAAAAACAACAAATAGGGGGCGACGTCCAGGATAAAATATTTGCTCCAATGCATTATTTTAAACTGTCTCTTTTTGCGAGCTACTAGTCTTCGCTTGTCACTGATTTCCCGTGTTTTTTTTTGATTTGGTAAATTCATTCGTCCAATCAGGGACACTAATGCGATCATGACCCTTGTGGCAAAATACAGAATGTGGGAGTAATGGGTTGGGGGAGTTGGTTCATTCTGATTTGTCCCATGGGCTCATTCGGCTACCCCATGTGTGAAGCCATTACAAAGTTGGGGAATTTTTTGAAAGTCCCAATTGGGCCTAATTTGGCGTAGTTAAGAATTAACAAATATTATATTTTACGTCCTATAAATTAATTTTTTATAATTTTAGTTTGAAGTTTTAATTTCGTTAAATTTTTTTTATAGAAATATAACATGCACAGCACGAATTCCGTTAAATCTTGATGGGTGTCAACTGATAGTTTCATAAAAAAATTAATGTAATTAAGGTTCTGGATTAAAATTGTAGAGTTTGTAGAGTTATAAAATGCAATATGTTGAATTTAAAATAATATAGCAAGGGACAAACACTAGAAGAAATATGATGTTAGGGATTGTGGTGGTAATTATGAATTCTAAAGAGTGTGTAAGTATGAGTACAAGTATTAGGGATTGCAATTTGGAAGCGGTTGGTGTGGAGTGGGTTTGTCAACATAGAGATTCCAAGCATGCACCAACAAGTGAATTGAAGTAGGATCCATATCCAAAACATCAACCCATACCCAAGATCTGATTATGACTCCAAAGTCCATCCAATAGAACCCATCCACATCCAAGTACTATGATTCTTGTGGCAAAGTGTGAAACAAGCACAAAGCATGTTGTACATATTTCCCTTTTCCAAGAATTATGGACACGTTCCCGACTTTGGGTTTTCCAGATTCAAGCGTTACACCAAACTCGGGTGTAATAGGAAGCCCAAAACAAAACAAAACTGAACAATATCTCGAGTAAAAACTTCATGTGCAAAGAGCTCATGCAACTGAAATTACTTTATCACCAACTTCAATCATTACTCTTTATTTTATATAATGTATTTTTTTATTTCACCTTAAATTAAACTTCAACCAAATCATATTTCTTTTGAGTAAAGTAATTAACTATGATGCTTATTGGAATTCAACCACACCATAAGGATCGAAAAATTTTAATAAAAATTCTCAAATTATCAAGGGACTAATCTGTAAAATATATACTTAATTCTAAATTTTTTATTTAAATTTTATATATTATGTTTTTTCATTTCAAATATAAAGTCTAACAAAATTATTTTGGAGACAATACTATAATGTGTTTAATTATTCATTAAAATTATACTTATTATTTAAAAAATAAAAATAAATGTCTCAATACAAAAAATTACTTAACATAAATATATATTATATTTCACTAACAAACAAAATACTATATACATACACATATATTTACTAAATATATATATTAAAAGACATGATTTGACAATGAACAGTATCTTTTGTCTCCCAAATCTCAATATCAAACCTACACCACTTATTTTACAATATTTTATATTATATCAAAACGCAAATCCGAACATACCATCTATCTCAAAACACATACTAACTTATCTCTATTTTTCTCTCTCTATCTCCAAAACATCAAAACAAAAACACCCAAAACATTAATCCAAACATAATGATCATATTTGAGGAGATTTAATGCGTGATTAGAGGATGAGGTAGACTTTCAAACGCAAGTAATACGCTCATGTAGCTGGCTCAGTTGCGTACAAAACGCGATGATAGTTAAAAATATGAAAGGGACGTTGGTTGAGGTTGATACAACACAAGCCAAAGAATCAAATTGGAACAATAAAATAGAGACAAAAGAGTGAGGTAGGTTTACTTTAGAAAGCTCCAAAGACCAACGTAGGCCCTTTGCAATAAATAAATTAGGTCCAACCAATGTGAACCTGCCCACCACTCGGAAAAGCAAATCCATGAACTTGCCAGGAAACTTCCGCGAAGTTTCCTATTGAATTAAAAAATCATCCAGCATTAACTTGGGATATTAAAGTCCAATTTGCAGAATATTATATATTTGGTGGAATTCATTTTAAACAAAAAACTTGATAGGAATAATGCAAGGATCACATCAAAGTCACTAGAATGCCTCCAACTATTTTAAGAATTCGTGCATTTTTATTGAGAGCTCAAACTTTTGATTGAAAGAGTCCAATTATTTATGTTATTTTTATATAAGTAATAAACATTTACCCTCAAATTGTACATACAAAGTCCGGATTCTTTATAATATTTATTTACTAAGTATTCCTAGAATCAATCTATATAACTTAAGCATTAAAAGATTATATTCCATCATCGTATCGAATGCTTTCTTATTTTTTTGAATGCCCAACTTCAAGAACTAATTATAAAGAAAAAAGCTAAATAAATTCATTTCTGAATTCTTTGTTTTCTATTTCTTGTTGAGAAAACACTAACTTGAAAATTTAGGTAAAAAAAAATTCATCTCACTTTATTTACACACTGATATTACATTTATATAACCTTATCTTGCACCAATAATCCACAGAGTCAAAACCCACATTATCTATAAAGGAGGTGAAAGTGAGCAAAGGCAATGTTTTGCAACCTTCATCCTGAGTACTCTGATTACTTCGTCGCTAATTGCTGAACAACTTGCGACCATCAGCGCCAGATTTTGACTCAATCTTGGTGGTCTTTCATTCAAATCCTTCTTGCTCATGGTTCAACAACAGGTAAAACTATTTGAAGCAGTGGCTATTTGTTCATTTTACTCTACGGCAAAATTAGAAATGTAGCCGCCCATCAGTAACCAGATCTGCAGTTCGCCAACCAAGTAAGTTTCTGCCGACACTGAATTACTTTTGTGTGTTCAATGATTTTGGAACCAAGTTATCTCTTTTGTCATTCTTGTTTGTTTATGTAGTTCTTGAGTTGTTTTCCATTTGGAAATCCCTTTCAGGAGTAATTTGCTAGTTACTGAAATCTTTGAACTTTCAAATCTAAGTCCTTCATCCAATCCGATGATGATGAATCCCTAGTCCAAGTCCTCTTTCTCCAAGTTTTCTCGCTTTGTTTTTTTATCTTTTAATCAGGGTTAATTGTTCCTAGTTTTTAGATTCTGCAATTTGTGAATTCTAATCAAATGGCTGGTGTACTATGTATCCCTTCTTTTTCTTTTTTTTGTTTGAAGCAGTGACTAACTCTGATTATAATTATTCATGTCAAATATCAATACCTAACAAAAATTATTACAATAATCATATCCAGATTAACTGTATCATATATATAAATGAAATTTAAACAAAGCCTATTATGCAGTAGAACAACACCCCACATGCATAAAGCATGTTTCGAGTCCCTGACCTCTGAGTCATGGGTCTCAAACTTCGCCAATTGAGCTAGGCGTCATCGGCAGTGTTGTAGGTATCTTAATTTGTTTTCCCTTTTCTTTATTCTGGATATATAAATGACTATTCTTTATAAATTACAACAGTTAAATTACAGAGACTCATAGCTACCTCTGGTTTAGAGTTGTAAGATGAAGCATATTTTTATAACTTAAATCAGTTGGAAAAGCAAATGAAATTTGTTAGTATCTCTAACTTCTTCCTTTAATAAATTGTTAGGGAAAACTTTTGGTTATTACAAGGACATATCTTGAGGTTTGTTCAATATACCATGGTTCAAAGTATCGGCCATTGTCGTCGACATATCCTGATCGGCATCAAGAATATCAGTTGATATCTGTTATTCTCAAATTATATATATCGGTGATAATATTCGATAGTATCGAATGATATTACTGATACAATGATACTATAGGAGATAATGTGTAATACATCATAGTCACGAATACAGTATCCTTTTAATCAATTTTACACTACTTTTTTCAAAAACTCTTTGGAATATATAAATGCAATAATTTACACTATTTTTGTTTTAAAATGCTTTGTAATATAATATATTTAATTCATTATTATATGTATTAAGTGTGATATGAAGTGCATAATATTTCTTGCTTGTCCATTTTCATCTATTCCCATACTATATTATTCTTATCAAGATGTTGTCTTTCTTTATTGTAGCTCCTTCTCTTCATTTGTCTTACTTCACAAAAGCCTCACTGCATTTGTTTCTATTAGCAAGAAATTCAAATGGCTGAGGATTCCGCCAAAGAGATTGCTCTTGAAATCAAGCATATGCTTGATTGCTCACGTTCTCCAGCCTTAAAGCCCTCTATCTTTAAAGTTGATGATCATTTGCGGATTCCTGGGAGGGACAACGATTATGATCCAGAAATACTGTCGATTGGTCCTTATCACCATGGGAAATCTGGTTTACAAAATATGGACCAGCACAAGTGTTGGTACTTGAAGCAACTTCTTAGTCGTAAAAATGAGAGTGTCGAAAGATATGTCATTGCCGTGGCAGCAATGGAAGAAAGAGCACGGAGATGCTATGCCGAGCCTGTTGATCTTGACGTTAATGAGTTTATCAAGATGATGGTACTTGATGGCTGCTTCCTCATTGAATTACTGCGCTACCATAGTCTGAAAGATCTGAGAGTTGCCAATGACCCAATTTTCAAAAATGAGAGAATCCTTAGTCAACTGCGCCATGACATTATGTTGCTTGAGAATCAGCTTCCTTTCTTTGTCCTAAATCAGCTATTCAACATGACTAAAATAGAGGATTCAAGAGACGACATAATTGGTCTTACCTTGTGCTTTATCGATGGCATGTTTCTGAACATCTCGGTCTCAAAAGTCTACCAGAAATTACCAACGCAGAATATTGACCACCTTTGCAGCTTGATACATGAAATTTGTTGTCTTCCGTTTGCCGGGACAATCTTACACAAGAATTTCGGAAGTAATGCATGCCAAAATTGGGAGAGCATACTCTCCGTCTCAGGGCTCCAGGAGGTTGGAATTAGATTCCAAAAGGCAGAAGGAACAAGTGGTTTCATGGATATGACATTTGTAAACGGGGTGTTGAGAATTCCACCATTGAACATATTTGATGAAACAGAGTCGCAATTCAGAAATCTCATTGCATATGAACAGTACCTGCCAGATTGTGAAGCAAGATATGTCTCAGACTACACGTTCTTTATGAATTGTCTCATTAACACACCCGAGGATGTTAGACTGTTGCGCAATTATGGAATCATTGGAAACTGGTTGGGCGACGATAAAGAGATCTGCGAGATGTTTAATCGACTAGGGAAAAATATCCTCACCTCTACCAAATTCAGTTACTCTCATATTTTTAATGCTGTGAACTGGGAATTTCAACGTCGATCTAACAGTTGGATAACAAATTTGCGGAGGAATTATTTTGGTAGCCCGTGGTCAGTCATCTCATTACTTGCAGCCTTTGCATTACTTATCCTAACCTTGCTTCAGACTCTGTATACCATACTTTCCTACTACAATCGTGTAGGTAAAGTGCAGCAGATCTCGTGATCCCTCAGAAAAATTTTAAATTTGCTAATGTCATGTTGTGAATGTTGAATCCAGAATCTGTGTGGGATGTTGTTTTGTTCTCGTAAGTGGATTCAGACAGTCGCCTTGTGCTGCTAACGACGAAAAGAATATGTGGTTAGACTGTATGACAATGTGTGAGATTTCTATTTCAAATCTGGAAAAGCCTCTCTCCTAGTTTCTAATGTCTACTAGTAAAATGCTACCTGCAGTTTCCGGAGCCATAGCCGACGAATTTTAGCCCGGTTCCGTTCTGTAAGAAATAATTACCAGTGAAGTAGAAGTAAAAGGAACACCCTGCCTAATATTTTTATGTTAAATCGATTGGAACAGAGATGCAAATTTTTAGTTTGTTGCCTATCGATTGAAACAGGGATGCAAGTTTTTAGTTCGTTTGGACATGGCTAATAACTTACAAACATGTCCCGTTGCGATGAAGGTCATTGTTTGAGCCTTCGAGGTATTTGCTTGTTTTGTTGAAGCATAATTGTTAGACATGAAAATGGTTTCTCTAGCTCCGGCAGGAGGGTGGTCTTGGGACTCATATGTCACTTTAGTTTCACCCCGTAAGTATGTGACTTTTTCGTTAAATAATCAATAGTGGGATTAATCTTGTAAAAACATATAGAAGTGCGGGACTAAAATAATTATTTCTAAAAACAAGAGACGAAACTTGCAAAGAATTTTATAATTTGGAATTAATATTGCGTTGCAGTTACTCAGCGCTTTCGGTACAAATATGGAAAGTGCATGCTGGTTATATACAGTATTCGAGAAGGAAACAAATACGTCAATGATATGTAAAAAATAAATTAAAATGTTTATGGAATGAGAATAAGTGCAAAAAGAGAAAAAGAAGCAAAACATAAATTGGATTTTAAGTTTTGCAAACGAGAGGGAGAGAGAGAGATGAAGAAACGGGAAAAATCGGGTGCAGTTGATGGCCGAAGGAGTTCTCTCACATTCAGAGGTGATTAAGGAGTCTGCGTGCAGCTAGCTAGCGGCCCATGCATTTCAATCTATATCTGCAGTGATAACGTTCCAATACATGAGAATGCATGCATGCGTACTGAAGTTGGTTAATGAGATGGATATGCCAGCAACTATTTCTGTACATGCATGAACCCCATCACTACGTTCAAGATATTAAGCAGGGTGCATGATATGAATTCGTACCAACACTGTTTTGGGACTTCATCTATAAGGATCTTGTGGAGGTGCTGACTTTTTTTTTTCTTTTTTAATTTATTTGAAACATAGTCCAAAGTAGCGGTATCCGCTATAAGCGTTGTTCCACATCAAATGTGGCATAGTATGATCTTGTCGACTATACTAAAATAATGCATTATAGAATACTAAAAAACTATAAAAATTTAATAAATAACAAAATCAAGTGTAATCAACATAAAATATTACTAACGAGTGTAATTAAGAAGTTTTAAAATAAAATTTAATAAAAACATTATTTTCAAGGTTGAAGTTATAGTAAAAAAATAATTTATTAGCAAAAGTAATAAGAAAACAAAGTAAATCATATTGCAAAGAGTTTTAAAAGGAAAAAAATAACATAAATTTCATGAACGTGTACAATATTCGCGATAATGTGATATTATCATAAAATATATCCTAATATGACTGGTAATGTTATTGTATCAACAATTTTCAAGTTATGATTATTTACGGTATATACATATATTCAGAATATAATAATTAGTATATATTAGTTGACCTTGTCGATCCCAATATGTATAGATCGATATTTGATGGTTTGAACCGGGAGTCCGCTGCTGGTGCGGAGTTTCACATCCATCTACCATAGTAATACGTATTCCGCAAGCAAAAAAGACGTGGTTAGACCCACATACAGATTAGTTTGTCTAAGGTCTTAACAAAATAATGACTAAGCTCTCGTGAGATCTTGCCATAAATCATTTCACGGATGCAAAGTGGGTTTGTCAAAGGCTGAACAGATGGTCATAATATATTGTTTAGCTCAGGAGAGATATATATAGTACATATGTGATCTTGAAACTCAGACATGACAAAGGCATACGATAATGTGAGATGGGTTTTTTGGTATCGCATGTAGAGAGGTCAATTTGGATTCCCAGAGTTGTTGCAGGTCTTCTTTTTAGAAAAATATCCTCTAGAGGCTTACGCCAAGGTGACGGCGTTGTTCATTATTGCTGCTGAGTGTTATACAGGGGCCGGATCGAGTAATCTCTCCAAAATGATGTTTCGATGTGGTATGATTCTGAAGGTGGATTTGATACCTCTCATTTGGCTAATTATGACATTCATATGTAGTAATAAGCATGGCTTGCAAAGACTGGAGGAGGATATGAAGACATATCCTGCCAATTGATTTACATATAATGAATTCATTTCCGGTGGACAAAGAAAGATACCAAATTTACAGGTATAATGTGTTCATGGCTACTCAGAATTCTTTTCAAGCAATTGCCAAGAACCTGCACCGCTATTAAAGGGCACAAAAAGGCAGTTTTATTGGATGAGCTGGTTGGAAAGATGTCGCATGGATTAGATGGGAAAAGCCGATCCTCTCGCATCACGCGGCAAAATGTTATTACTTCAACCTGGTGATCATTATAAAGTTTGATTTCATTATAAATTCTTGACAGAGTGTATATTGCTGCAATCTCACTATATTTTGGCAGTGCATCAATTTCACCGTCACGAAGTTAATCATACTGGTTTTTCTTTTCGAAAAATGCAAAGAAATATTCTTATTTCATTGATTCTTATTAAGAAACATAAAAGCAATGTCTCAAGAACAGTATACAGATCCAAACAAGCATGACTGTAATAATGAAAATTCATGACTGTTTTCACATGAATTTCAGTCTCTACAACTTAAGACAACTAAACCATGGTCTTTCAGGAACTGGTATGAACTTGACAAGAAAACCAATTGGCCAAGATGCAGCTGAAAAGGCTATACAAACTGCCCATTGCCTCCAATTCAGCCTCTCTGTATCAGCAAACTTGTTCAGAAACTCCACCATCACTACTTGAAGACCTACAGTTATCCCAATTATCCCCATAAACAACTTGTTCTTGTGTATCCCTTCAAAGACATTCTTCTTCTCAATCTTGCGCGCATTGAATTCGTTGAATACTTGACAGAGAACGAATGTGTTGAAAATCAGCGTTTCGTTTACCTTCTTGCTGACACGAAATATGTCTTCACCCTTGAAATGTAGCGTCAAGAGAACTGAAATCTGGTACAGGGCTTGTGCAAGAAGATTTCTCCACATTACGTTGGTGATGAGCGGCTCGTTTCGGCCAACTGGCTTCTTTTTCATGAGTTCTTTGGTGGGATTTTCTGTAGCAAGAGCTAGTGCCCCTAATGTATCCATTATGAGATTCACCCACAACAGTTGTACTGCTGTTAGTGGTACTTCACCAGCTGAAACTGCTGCTACAAAATTGATGGCTAGAGCTGCTACATTTACTGTGAGCTGAAATTGGATGAACTTCTGAATGTTGTTGTAAACACATCTCCCCCACCTCAAAACTGTGGCAACTGAAGCGAATTGTCGTCCAGGATGACAATATCTGAACTTTCTCTAGCAACTTCAGTGCCCTGGATTCCCATAGAAAGTCCTATGTCAGCTTCTTTTAATGCTGGTGCATCATTTGTGCCGTCACCGGTCACTGCCACAACATGGCCTTTCTTTCTCAGGCATTGCACCATTAGAAGTTTGTCGAGTGGAGACGATCTCGCCATGACACGGATCGTTTCAACTTTCTCCATGCGTTCCTCTTCTGTATAGCTGCGAAATTCCACGCCTTCCACCACTGATCCATCGTTCACTTCTTGATTGGGGCTAAGTATTCCACATTCCGTGGCTATGGTTCTTGCAGTGAAAAAATTGTCACCGGTGATCATTTTGACATTTACACCTGCATATTGACAGTCTTCCACAGCCTGCTGGGCACCAGGACGACATGGATCTTTCAGACCGACAAGGGCCAAAAGAGTCAAGCCATTGTCTGGTATCGTTTCCCGTATTTTGTTGCCAACCGGCTCTCCTGCTAAGACCTGCTTACATGCAAATGCAATGCACCGTAGACTGCTACAAGCCATACCTTGAATTATTTCTGCAAAGTTCAGCCTTTCGAAGTCGTCTAGGCTTGTGATATTTCCTTGAGCATCATAATAGTGAGAGCACATTGCCAGAATCATTTCAGCTGCTCCTTTCCAGTGTGCATGAACTGTACCCTCTTTAACATTTTTCAA
>NW_011629745.1:0-17292 GCF_000512975.1 Sesamum indicum
GCAGCCTTCTCATTTTCTTATCCGCAGAGAAGAGCTTACCCTTCTTTAAGACTTTGAGAAAAAAAAAAAAAAGCTTTCAATGGGACATTAGTTGCCAATAGGCGTTTGAAGTACTCAAGAGGTACCTGGCGGGGCTCCCTGCTGGTCAAATCCTCGCTGGGGGACACCTCTATCTTTACCTTTCCACCACCCCCTAAGCAGTTAGTTTCGTTCTCATTCGGGAAGATGAAGGAAAATAGATGTCCATCTACTATGTCAGCAAAGTACTCAATGGGACAGAAGAACGACATACCCCCATAGAGAAAATGGCTCTTGCATTGCTGGTCAAGGTTAGGAGGCTACGCCCTTCTTTCTTCTTGTACTCTATAAGGGTAGGACCAACTCACTTGTAAAGCAAGCCTCGGGTGAGCCAGATACCTTAGGACGACTGGTGAAATGGGCGGTGGAATTAAGCGAGTGTGATATCTCCTACTTATTATGAACAACTATCAAATCCTAGGCTTTGGCCGACTTCGTCTCCGAGATAATAGGGATGCCCCTAGAAGAGGCTCCCGAGAAGAAGGTATGGTTACTTCATGTGGATGGGTCCGCCAGAACACAAGGAAGTGGAGCAAGCACAGTCAATATGTCCCCTCAAGGAGAAGACATAGAATTTGCCATCAGATTCGAATTTAAAGCCTCCAACAACGAGGTCGAATACAAAACACTTGTAGTAGGCATGAGGAAGACTCATGAGGTTGGGGCTCGACATCTTGTGGCCTACTCGGACTAGCAAGTCTTAGTTAAACAAGTAGAAGGTAACAATGAAGGTAAACAAGAAAGCATGGTGCAGTACCTACAATAAATAGCACAACTAAAAGCAAGATTTGAAAGCTTCCAGCTCAAACAAATCTAGTGAGAAGAAAATGTTTTGCTTTTCCAAACTAGCGAATGCCTTGGAAGACTGTCGGATTAAGCATATCACTATACAATGTCTACTAGAACCCCGAGCTCCCTTGAGCATCCAAGTCATCTCCCCTAGGGAGGATTGGCGGACACCCATGATAAGATGGCTCTGAGAATAGATGGGATGTCGCCGGACTCAAAGCTCGAGCTACTCGTTTCTTGTTGCGAAGAAGGGTCCTATACAAGAAATTCTTCACACACCCCTGCTCCGATGCGTATCCCAACAGGAAGGGATACACATATTCAAGGAAATACATAATGGTTGTTGTGGAGCACATGCTGGAACTTGGATTTTGGCTAATACAACCTTAAGAGCCGAATGTTTCTGGCCTACCATGAAGCAGGATGCACGAAAATTAGTGAGGAAATGTGAAAGATTTCAAAAACATACCACTCTTGTACACCAACTAGCAGAGCCCCTTACTACCATGTGTCACCATACCCTTTCTCACAATGGAGGATGGACATAGTGGGACCTTTTCCTTTAGCTCCAGGTCAAACAAAACTCCTCCTCGTAGCCATCGATTATTTCACAAAGTGGGTAGAGATTGAACAATTTGCTAGAATTACGGTGGGAGAGGTAATAAAATTTATATGGAGGAAAATCATTTGTCTTTTCTAACTCTCTCAAGAGTTAATTTCGAATAATGGCCAACAATTTCATGGACGAAAAATACATGAATGGTGCGAAGGTCGACGCATCAAGGAAAAATTTACTTTGGTGTCACAGTCCCAAGCTAATGAGCAGGTAGAGGTCACTAATCTCATACTAGTACAAGGGATTAAAAGGAGACTAAAACGAGTTGGTGGAAATTAGGCAGAAGAAGTTACTAGCATTTTTTGTGCATACCTAACAACTCCAAGACGTTCCACGGGGGTGAGTCCTTTCACTTTAGTATATGGCGCTGAAGCTATCATCCCTACTGAGCTAGGGGTGCCCTCCCACAGAGTCATACATTTCTCGGAAGTAACCCCCTCCAACCAAAATGCAAGCACCAAATCGCTAATTCAAAAGCAGGTGGCCATGTAAGCAATATAATACATAGACAGGCAACAAACCTTTGACAGTGATAAAGTAAAAATAGTGATCATTGCAGAACGTCCCCTGGCTTAAAACTTGGCCAGAGGATGAGAAAGAAAAAGTTAACATCCACATGAACATAACAAAATATAAAAAAATAAAAATTATTTTATCCCCACCCACGATGGGGGAAGGAGCAAATCAAGTAAAGAAGAACTATACAAGTAGGCAGGAGAAGGTGTAAGTACATCATCCATCTACCCCACAAATGGGGTCTTCTCTCTCTCTCCCTCTCCTCAGATTGGGCAGTAGGGGTAGGGTTCTCTTGGGGCTTTCATTTGGGGGCACTGGGGACATCCCCCTCTCTCGGTTCTGAGGGTCCCTTACTTGGGGCGTCCCCCTCAATAGGAATAGGTAATGCAGCTTCGGGGGCGAGGGGGGAACTCTTCATCTCTTTCTCGACCACCCCCATGATGTGATCCAAATCCTCTTCTGTATAATTCCCTCAAGTAAGTGTAAAGAAAGCCATGAAGAATTAACATTCAAATAGAAGATGTGGGAGTCCCCTAATTCAACAGGGAGAGACCCGATTATAGGAGCAAGAGGACTAGCGAAGGGGTTTGGGGCACTGTCCACTACTACGTAAAAAATTCAGAAATGAAATTCCTACTCCAATAGGGGGTAGCCCTGAGCCATGAATTGCTCCTTGCAGGACATAAAACTGTGTTTGAGATAGGGCCTGCTACTTTAGCCACCTCCTTTTGGAATTCTTCAGTCTTTTGATATTCCAGGAGGCGACTAGCCCAGTAGCCCTCTAGGTACTCGTGGCCTTCGTTAGTATTAGAAAAATCTAGCTTGGCCTGATCAGCCGCCCTTTTGACCTCCTCTACCTAATCCCCCTTCAGTACAACGACCTCTCTCTACAGTCTTCACACATCATTTTTCGCCTGCTGATAGTGCCCTACGACCTCTTTCTTAACCTCCTTCAGCTTAGCAATCTCAGAGTTTCAAAAGCGTCATCTTGTCCTTCACCTTTCTCCCCTGGGCATGCCTTTAAGAAGAAGGAGGTACCCCTTGAGGACGAGGGAAGAACTCCTTCCATAAGGAAGCGACCTAGAATATAGATAGTAAATAAAAAAGAGAAAAACCAAAAAAGTAGGGAGCAGAAAAGAGCAAGGGGGCATACCTTGACCATACTTGAGGATATCATGTTTCCAAGCTCCTCTTAGGGCACAGGGGAGAGAATGCGCTTATCTTGTAAGGTAAACAACCCATTCAGAAGCTTAGTAGCCAAGGAGGATTCTTCCCCCTTTCCTGATCAAGAGAATGGTGGGTGTACAGACTTCCTATGGAGGAACGGTGGGACTCGACGGGGGTACTCCCCAAGTTTTGAGGAAGAAGGGGCAGGGAGAAGAAGGTGTGGAAAAAGGACGAGCTGAGTCGATTGAAGGAGCGCCCAGGGAGCTTCCCTTAGTCCTTTTTGAGGTCCCTTGCATCCTTATGGCACGATGTTTCCCCTTAGATCTACTTAAAACAGGGGGGTCCTAGAGGACCTCTCATTCAGCTCCTCCAATAAGGAGGAGAGGGAAACCGTCCTATTAGTAAAAGAAAAGGCGATGGCAGGAGCGGAATCATGGATCCACTTATTTGGGAAAGTCCATGAACGATGGGGCAGAACATAGAAGAAACTATTTTCCCAACGCTTTGGGGGGGGGGGAGTAGGAAGGAAGAAAACCCCTCTACGAGAAAAAAGTGGAAAACTCCAGTCTCAGTATGTTTCAACTAAAAATGCTAAGAGAAGGCTTTGGTAGTAACAGGGGTTCCATGAAAACGTAAAATCATAAAGAAACTAGTTAATATACAAAAAAAATTTGGGGCTAACTAATTCAAGGAAACTTGAAAAAAATGGGTGATGTCCTCGTAACAATGGGGTATGGGGAAATAAAGATCATCCCTCGATTTAGAAGAAAAGAAACTTAAACAATTATGGGGTGGAGAATGGGGGCGACTGTCAGGGGTAGGCACGTGAATAGTATAAGATGGAGAAACATGAAATTCCTCCATAAATTGACGAATAGCAGGGAGCTTAAGGCAGGAAGGGCTCGGTGAGCTGGTGATTGAGTTGTTTCCCTGTCCTCCTCTCCAGGAGAAGAACCCTCTTCCTCATTCCCTCTAACCCCCTCCTCCTCGTCGGAGGGCTCATCTAGTAGGCGATGGGTATCCACTACAACCTGCCTTAGGCTCCGCTTTTGATTACCTACATATGCAGATGAGCTAGGGCACGCTCTTCTTGAGGTGGCTTCAGATGGATCCTCACCTAATAGCACTTCCCTAAAAAATCTCACAGATTCTTCCAAGGACGCCATGAATGTTCAAGGAAAACACAAAAGAGGAAAATGATGGGGACGAGAAAACAAAAGAAGTAGAAATGGGATAAAACCTATAAACTTCAGAGGAGAGGCTCTTTTTCTTCAAGATGTATGCTAAGGAAGGAAGGAGGAAACGTTGGAAGTCAAACCTGGAATAAATGGGGAGTAGGATGGTTAATCCCACGCCCAACCCCATAACTGCCCTCATTGGGCGGTTATCAAAAGAGATGGGCGCGTGGAAGGGGGCGGCTATTAAAATGCCCCATAGGCAGTAGCAATGATGGTTGGGGATCTCGTCAATTGTGGCAAAAGACAAGGCGCAAAGCCCTAGGCGGCAGATAAGGGCAGAAGGAAAAGAAGCGGGGGACACCCAATGAGAAAGCCCTCCTTGGACAATGATGGGGAGCTAGGACTCCTTAGCGGCTGAGACTCATTGAAGGCAAAAGGACTCCCTCGACTAAAGGAGACTCTGTTGAGCTTCCAGTTAGGATAACGATAAATTCCTCAAACCAATTATCTCAACCAACATCCATGAAAATCTAGAAAGTGGGATAGATCCCTAGCAGACTGAGGCACCCACCTATATACAGGTTTGACCCCCCAGACAGGGGACAACTACCTAACTCTCTATGCATTCTTTCAAGCACTCTATTACAAAATCCTACATTCTTCTTGAATTTCCATCATCATATCTCGATTTATAATTATATCCCGTGTCGCTTTATTTCACCTCGAATCTAATACTAATTTGGGTGCTAAAGTGCTAACATATATTTTGCAGGTCCATTTTCTCAAGATCCACATACGCTTCAGCCCAAGCCTTGAACAATAGTTCAGATTAGTTGGATTCATGCTATTTTGGAAAGCAACAAAAAATGCGACTGGATCGGCCCGACAATGCACATGCGATAAATAAAAATTCATAAAACTAAAATCAAATTAAATAAAACCATGATTCTAGGGGATTCGATGTAGTTAATAAACTAAAGCGGAGCTTATGGTAAAATTAAAATGAGAAGTACAAAAATCATAAATTAAGATGACCTCTTTGCTTGATTTACTTCGAACCTCCTTCAATTGATCTGTACACGCGAGACTTCAACGTAGAAGCCCTCTACAAACACATCCATAGCACACTTGAATATGGGATTTCTTAATTCAATTTGTTAGAAAAAAAATAGGGAGATAAAGAACACACCAAGTGTTCATGGAGAGGGGCGGCCAAATTGGAGCTTTAGGGTAGGAAAAATTATTTTGTGTTGTGTTATATTTTCATTAGTTATCCCAAATAACTAATATACATATATATACCTCGTATGGATGTACTAGAATAAATCCTTTATTCTAAATAAAGAATGACTAACATAGCACATTCCAAAAGTGATTATTGTTAGTCAATTATTTCCTTTCCTAGAATTTTCCAACTTTTAATTAGGTGCTTGGCCAATTTTATTAAGATGAAATAAAAAGTTTAATTAATTTTAATTCAATCTAATTTAATTAAAATCCACCTAATTATCAAATATTTAATCTTATTAAATACATGAGTTCAATAAGCCTTTATTAATTAATAAGTCCAACTTATTAAATAATAAGGGCAAACCCAATGTAAATTAATCCTATTAATTTATTTTTGGACTTCTTCATCTGACGGATCCCTCTAAGTAATTCAATTAGTTATGGAATTAATTCTCGATTAATTCCACGTCCCTTCTTAGTGATTATGTGTTACTCTTTAGGTTCACCTTTCAACTAGACTTGGGCTAGTGTCAAACACTATTATTAATTGAATCTAACTTAATTAATAATTCTCGATCAACTCTTGATTAACAAATTCCAAATACAATCATCGCACGCACGTGATTGCCTTGATTCCTAAAGTCGGAGGACTACTCCCATGCTATCGGAGCTAGGGATGCGAGTCATACCGACTAAGTTTCCCAGGCTTCCATATGATGATACCTGCGAGTCAGTTCAATCAATTCGACACCTAGCCAATCAACCCACTAAGATCGCTTAGATGTTCCATGTCTGTCGTCGATGAAACACAGTACCTGCGACTTTTAATGCAAGTCTCCATAGGACACTCGACTTGGAATATTTCAGACTAACCCTAAAAAAAGTTGGTTTCATAGCCGCCATGCCATGCGCAGCCTAACTACATGGGTTAGTAAGTGTTCTGTGGGCATCTATTGTGACGTCAAAGAGGTGCTTGACGTAATTTGGTAAGCACACAGATACATATGCCAAAGATGAATACTTACCATATTCGTGGGGATAACATTGCTTAAATCAAGAATGCTTAAATGGGTCTCAAAATCGCTAATCTAATTGACTTTTGGTTACCTATTTCAATAATTTTTTCATGCGTCAATAGAATATATTTATATATATATATATATATATATATATGATTGATGCGTCCCAGAAATTTGGCCACACCGCAGGGTCGAAGGATCTTCAAGAAAATCCTAAAATTATCCGAGGACTAGCCCAACAAAATAGAGGTTAGCACTTCGATGCTTATTTAGTAACGATTTATGCAGAAATAAAAGAAAAAACTTAAAATAAAGTGAAAATAATGGTGCAATAATGGACTTGTGATGAGATCTCGAAACCTTTATACCTTGTGCTATAGCCTAGTTGTCATTGTCCAAGGTGACTACTGGCGCGGCTATGCTAGGTAACATAACCAACAATTGGACGTGGTTTTTTAGTCCTAACCGTTTTCCAATTTAACTTTTAAAGTTTCCATAATTCAATATTCCATAATAAGATTCCTTGTGATATTCTACTTGAAACCTTTTCAATATTACCACATTAGAATAAATCTCGAACGTACGTGTTTTGAGATCAAATATTATCCATATGATCCTTGAAGCTACTATCGCCATAGCCATCCAGAATCATCTTTCCATTAATATGCGTTAAGACCTCTTCTTTAATCCTTATTTAGGTATTAAAGATAGCCCTTCAACAGTTGTCTGTTGCCTCGTCAGTGCACACTCGATATCCTTTGTTATGCTCAAAAAGCATAAGTAACATCGGGTTCAGTGCACAAACATCATTCAATATAGCAAAGATGTAGGGGATGTCAAACATCTAAACTCCTCATTAGTCTACCATGACTGAATCTTGGATAGCTAGATAGAATCTAATTCCTATTATGGAGAATTTTATACTTTAGACTTCCAAGGCTTCTTTCTATCATTCCAAATGATCGAGAAATTCTAACATCTAAAACACTTAGAACACAATTGAGCTCCCATTTTCCTTGTACCTTGTTCTTGACCAAGTCATGTACCTCATGAACTTGTCAAAACAAGTATGTAGGACGCTCAAACCTAGTTTGAACTCCATACCAAATTTTATGACTCCAAGCTATTCATCCGGATCGATTTCCTAAATTGCTTCTCCAAAATCAGAGAGGGTGAGGGTTTGAGTGTGTAAAATGATGTTCCCAAGTGACTATACAAGGCCTCTATTTATAAACTTGTACAGAGTTGGATACATGGTCAATTACTGAGTTCCATACGCTATTAGAAAGCTCTTTTAGTTGGCTACTATCGTCAACAAACTGTTGATGATTTGAGTAAACATTGACTAGGATATGTGAGCTGGACCGAACCCTGCCAAGTCTGCCTAAATATCCGATAGTTGGTTATGTAGATTTTCCAACTCATTTACCACCAATTTACTTGGAACCACTTGGAGATATTTAGAGTGCAGTATACAAATGTCTTATCAAGTAATAGGACATGTCTTCTGAGCTGTATGATGACGTGTGTAGCTAAAATGGGCTTATTTCTTGGACCTGCCAATTTAGTAAAGTAGCAAGTAACCCTATGGATCTTTCTTCCCTGCTGATGGGCTTTTATCCGTCCTATTGGTTGGCCCTTATCTTCTTACTGATGAGCCAACTGGACTAGTATACCTAGCTTGTGGGCTTGGCCTAATGTTTCTAGAGGGCATCATCAATGATAATTATAGAAATGTGGTAATTTTTTGAATGTATAAATTTATTTTTAACTTTGTTTTACAAATAAATAAAACTAAAATAAAATAAGCCACAAGTACTTTAGGATTATAAAAAATAAAAGGAGCTCAATGAATAAGTGAAACTAGAATTAGACAAATGGTAAATTTGGCATTTTAAAAATCTCTTTATTTTTAAACTTAAAAAGTAAAGGTGTAGCACCTTCTATCGCTATTATGGCTATATCTCCCCTCAACATTATACTTAAAGTAAACCCTATATCTATATATATAAATATTCACACGGAATGTCAACATCATAATAAACACAATCAACCCACAATATTATATACATACGCATATATCAAACACCACCAAGTATTCCATCACAAGTGGTACCCACGCTTTTAATTCCTCTTTATATAATCAAAATGTGATTTGTATTTTAACTGACAATGAGGAGAAAACTGCATACTGACCTGACCTGACTGAATATAGCATTTGGACCTAGGTTTTTACAGGTAGACATCTCAAGATCTACTCTTGAAAAAAAATTTGAGCAGATGAATGAGCCTGCAACTCATTATGTAAATAACCAACCATATCTATATATGTATATAAAATATAGCCTAAACAAGATAAGTAGGCAACATGCACAAAATATAATTGATTTAATCCCAACATAATCAACTTTATTGCACCACATAGCCAACTCGCAATAAAATAATCAATTGAACTCCTCTTTTCATAGTCAGCTTACCAGAAGGTGGTATAGTATTTTTTTCCATCAACTCAATCTCACCATAATATAAAGTTCAAGTGTATCCCCTTGACAGCTGGCTCATCAATCTCATTTCACATCACAACTCTTTAATTTGCATCATAGCTCTTTTATATCGCATCATAGTTCTTTTTCATATTGTATGAAAGCTCTTTTCATTTTATTTTTTTCTCATATCGCATCATAGCTTTTTTCATTTCATTTTGCTGTACAAGTTTTTTGACAACACCAAGAGGTATTTATATTACAATTATATTCAATTTCCACCACTCCCTTATTTCTACATATCACCATTTTTACAAGAGAGTGGTAATGTAAAACCATATATTGATATATTTTTATTTACGAGCACCCTCAACACATCGTGCAATAAGTATAATATTTTCTTGTATTTTCTCATTTCACGTACACAATATGGTCAATCAAATCAAATCATCCACCACTCGTACATTTTCAGATAAGTCAACTTCAGCATGAATTACAAATTTATATAAAAATAACCACAAATAAAGGGAACATATGTATATATAATACTAATTATTTACTTACCTTGACCTTACAACGCTTTTATCTACCTAATAGATAATTGTTCAATTCTTTTACTTCATCCTTGTATCTAAAATGAGTTATAATGCATATAATCAATATATATCGGGAATATCATAAGTTTTAAATAGAGTATTAAATATTATTCGCACAATTTGTAATAATTCTTTAATATTTATTTCTATCGAGGTATAAATCTTCGTTCTAGTTCTTCTTAATAACTAGACACTCTATACTTCATAAAAATACTTATAATTTATCAATTAGTTCGGATATTTATAACTATCATTTTTAATAACATCCCTAAATTAGATTATCATTAAAAATCTCATTTTTCCTCTTTAATAATATAATATTTTTTAAATATAATTTTTAAAATATTTCTATAAATTTTCTATCAATTTCTCGTTACTATAAAATTTAATTAAACAACAACACATATAATTAAACAATAATACATAGAATTACGTATTTGGTTAATCATTCTGATGGAATTGTATAAAATAACTATAGTAATATTTAAATCAAACAAATCTAATAATTTAATTAACCAATTAGATCATTTTTTTTTATCGAATGTGATATTTAATTCGACACTAATTTAAATAGCCAACTTATAAAATATTTCAGTTAAATAGTATATCGCTCAATATAAAAAATATTTAATAAATGAACTAAGTAAATAATAATTATATAAATTAATAAAAATTAAAATAAAAATTCTTACCTCAGTTGCGCGTCTACTGAGAGAGAAAAAGAAATTGCAATGTTTTGTATTGTGAAATTGTGATTTGCACATACATACATACATACATACATATATATACTTATCATGAGGTGGGGCGGTGGGTGATGGCCCACCACCAATTCATTCTTTTCTTTTTTTATTTTTTTTAATTTAATTTAAATTTTTCTCAAAATACCCTATACATTCTTTCTAATTTTTTAATTAATATAATTTGCGCATAAATTATAACGAACTCCAATTTAATCCATTCAAGTTTTAATATCTTTAAAATTCAACCTATAATTTCTTTACTAATTACTAAATTTCATAAAAATTTAATAATTAATCCAACAATTATGTATTATAATATTTGACATCACAAAAGATTAATTTTTTTTTAAATTTTAATATTTTAGGGGAGTAATTGAAGTGACATAGATACTTTAGGGATAATCACTATATTTAACTCTTATTTGTTTTTGCCAGATGATGATGGTAAATACTCCATTGGTCGGATAAGTTTAAATTATAATAATTATCCGATAGTTGGATAAGTATTTTATTTTTTCCCCATTCTTATAGTTAGCTAAGGATGGCGCCCCTTACATTAATAGGAGTGTTAATTCAATAACGAACTGAAATTTCAATGATCTAAAATTCAGTACTCCAAAATATTATATTAAATACTGTCAAATTAATTAGTTTAGTTCCATAATTGTTATTTATTGAGGAAATATATAGCATCTTTCATTTTATATTTTAAGACCAATATATTGTCTGTCGAATTAATTATGATATTCTTATTAAAAGTCCCATAAACTACAAAATTTTTCACTTTTAATTAATTTTTTTGTCTGAATTCGTTAGTATTTTAACTAAAAAGACCGTGCTAAATACATGTTGTTATCCAAAAGAATGGAAAGCAATAGCCACGAAACCCGCCCATACAGCCAGTGGGGAGGATAGCACTACTCGGAATGACTATCTGGCGCAAATGCCGCAGGCGCAAAGTGTGGTAGGCCTGCGCCAGGGGGAGCATAGGGGGAAAGGGAGACCGGATGGTGGAAGAGCCCAGGGAAGCCGGGTCATTGGACGGATGGAAGGCTTTTCCCTATTCGAGAAGGCCCTATGGAGTAAAGGAAAGTTCATAAATTCTTGAAATATGGAATATGGCGACGACAACATAATGTCGTAGAAGGAGATAACAGGTGGAACCAACGACCCACCGAGAGTAACTTATCTATAATTATGCAGAATAATTAATATCTAAATCAGATTAAGTTTAATTTTAGTGTGTCAAGATTAGTAGAATTTGATAGGGTGAATAGCACTTTACCCCTGTAATATTGAAAATGAGTATATTATCTTTTTATAAAAAAAATATAGCAATTTACCCTTTTGTATTTTTCAAAATATAGAAAAACATAAGGAGGCAAATTGTTGTATTTTAAAAAATATAAGAAGGTAAATCACTATTTGTTTTTTCATAAGGAGGTAATTTGTTCATTTGCAATATTATAAGAGTTGCTTTTATATTTCCCGAACTTGATATGATTATGACTTTGAATTAGGTAACTCATTTCAGTCTCTCAAATTTAAAATCAGGTCCATCTGTTTCCTAACATATCCTCTAAGATAGAGCCCGTGAAATATCCCCATTATGACCTCTGATGTTCTAATCAGTGAGGTAGTTTAGAAGTAAAGCTCGTGAGGATATATATAGGAAATGTAGAAAAAATTTACGTTTGGGGTACTGAGGATGTATGTATTTACAAATGTGGTGGTTGTACGATTTTACATTCTCGAATTTGAAGCTGATCGGATTAGACAGTTCAACCCAAAAGTATTATATGCAGATCCAGGACACGTTCATGTATAAGAATTTAAGTGACAAGGCATTTGAATTATTTCATGGTATACAGGTATGGTTCCCACATCAGTATTGAATTTTTTTCACAACATTTTGAAAGTATAATCTTAATTACAATTTTCTAGGGGATCTTCTAGAAGTGGAAAATTTGTATTTTATGTTCCACAGCTTATTTCCTTTGCAATTTTGGTCCTACTATTTGAGCATTCATCAAATTTAGTTCCGTAAGTTACAAAAATTTATACTGTTAGTCTCGATAAAAAATTTCATTAAATATTTAACAGTGCACGTGCTCCTGCTGTTAAATCACGTGATTTCTCAGTTAAATATTTAATAAATTTTGTGGTTGACATTATAATTATAATTTTTTGTAATTTATAAGACTAAATCTAATGGGCACTAAAATAATAAAACAAAAATTACAAAAAAAAACAAATATTGCGCGATGTAAATTGCAATTTTCTCTCGAAAGGACAATATATGGGGCTTTGACATAACTTTCCATAAATTTGAGTTGGTATGTGGAGGGGTATGCATTATTAGACACTCCCTAAAGTTGCCAAACTGCAATTAATTCTTCAATTATTTATCATTTGTACATAATAATGTTAACCTGCACAATAAGATTCCGCATAGAGTGAGTTGGTCCTTTTCAGTCCTATTTGTCTGCTAAATATCTATATCTAATCTAATCTAAATCTAAGTCTAAGTATCTATACAAAAGTATATATCAATGATCCTAAAAATTTATTTCATTTTCAGATTTATTCAAATTAATCTTATAATAACATTATTACAAAGGACAATTATGTAAAACAATTTACTTATTAGTTCATAGTAATTACTTTTTACATTTATAATTTACTCTCATTAATTACTTTTAGTATTGAAGCATGCGAACATAGCACTGGTCAAACAAGCTTGAACTTTGGTTTTGGATTTGGACCAACAAGTATAAAGACCTGGAAAACGATACCTGCAAAACAACATATTAGCACTCTGACGCCCAAGTTAGTATTGGATTTAAGAGAAGATAATTGTAAAAAATAAAATATAATAAGAAATCGAGATATGATGATCGAATTGTGAAAGGAGCTATGCTAAATTCACGGAAGAGTGCTTGATGAAAGTTGATAATAGTGCTCAAGAACTGGAGAGTGTTCCCCGCCTGAGGAACCAAACCTGTATTTATAGAGGGGTGCTCCCATACAATAAGGGTTTGCACGTTTCCTTCATTCTTGAAGGAAAAGGATAAGGGTGGTTTAGATAAGCCATAATCTGCTTTTATCTTTTATTAAAATTACTTTTGATCGAATATCTTCGAGTCGAGGGAGACCCCTCGCTAGCGAGGACTTTTGGAAGCTAGGTATTCCTAGTCACCGAGGAGTCCAAGGCTCTGAGGAGACCTCCCTTGAACTGTTCCTTCCAAGCTGGAGGGGAGCCACACTTGGAAAGGCAGGTGTATGCCACGTGGGGATGGCTAAGTGTGGACCTTGGGCCGTGTTCCTGGGCTGAATCCAGGGATACCTTGAGTTCCCACCCTTCTTCCTGGGGTGCTAAGCTTCCTTGGCCGTTGGGGTTAATGTGTTGGGTAGCCTTGGACTTTTTTGTACTTTTTGGGCTGGAGCTTCTCTTGAGCCATATGTTAGAATAGGTGACCTGGAAGCCAATTACAATGGCACACTTGTAATCATTTCTGACAATAACTCGATTTCATGTAATATTATTTAGTGAATAAAGTAAGTATTTACTATTGACATTTCTTTTATTGGCTCATTATATATATTTGCATTTTCTTTAGACATCACAATAAGGCCCACATACCACTTTGACAATCGTGCAACACTTGGATTGCTCATTGGATGGCGGTCATGAAATTAAATATCAAAGGTTTGGTCTGAAATATTCCAAGTTGAAGACCTTAGGAATGGGCATCGAGTGTCCTATGGAGACTTGCATTAAGAGTCGCATTCATTTTATGAGTATCGCGTTTCATCAGTTACAAACGTGGGACGTCTATCCGATCTTAGTGGGTCAATTGGCTAGGTGTCAAATCAATTTAACTGACTTGTGGGGATCGTCATATGGATGCCTTGGAGGCTTGTGAAAGAATCGATATGGCCCGGGAATGCGATGGAAGCGTGAAATAAAAAAAAATTAAAACTAGTTCAAATGGTGAGCTCCCTTTGAAATTTCCGAGCGTTTAGTATTTATCAAAAGCATAATAACAAACATATGAACATACTAGACAAGTGGCTAACAGATGAAACAAAAAGCATAGGAACATAACATAAAACTTTACCTTTTTCTTTCTATGGAAAAGCAGCAACGTGCCTTGTTCCCTTGATGTTCTCTCATTCCATTTACTTGAGAATTCAAACTAGAATTCCTCTAAGTTATCCACACCACAAAATAGAAAAGAAATAGTTCTTTTTCTATTGCTAGATAGAACAAAGATCAAGAAGAAAAACAACTCCAAACAAAACACTATTGTTTAATGCTTTTGGATTATTTTTATGTGCTCTTCAATTCAATTCAATAAAGAACAAAAGGACAATAATTTTGGAGAGAAAATTGAGAGCAAATTTGTGGCTTAGGTGGAGTTATATTGGATATGTGTGTAGTTTTGTACATCACATACAATTGAATTCAAAATTCAATAACTACCAAGTTTGTCTCCAAGGCAACTATACACACACATGCATATAACCTACAACCATGATGAAATAACCACTCTATCATGTTCATCATGGTGAGGAGCTCAATTGGGTCCCAATGTCAATGGAGTAGTATACCTAGCTTGTGGGCTTGGCCCAATATTTCTAGGGGGCATCATCAATGATAATTATATAAATGTGGTAATTTTTTGCATGTATAAATTTAACCTGGTTTGACAAATAAATAAAACTAAAATAAAATGAGCTACAAGTACTTTAGGATTATAAAAAATAAAAGGAGCTTGACATATGAGTGAAACTAGAGTTAGACAAATGGTGATTTTAGTATTTTAAAAATCTCTTTATTTTTAAATGAGAATTAGTCAGTTCACTTGTCATATTGAACTAGGTTAAATAACAAATGAAATTAATGATGATGCATATGGCCCAAGAAAACTGGCCCGAGGAAGAGTAAAAAAGCCTAGGACGCCTCATTGTCAATCCAACAACCCATGGGGGGGGGGGAGAACTACCCAAGATATTCGTGGATCTAGCCTAAGAACGTGGCCCAACTGGTGATGATTGGCCCACGACCCATGTTTAAACATCCCCATGTGGCATACACGTAGACCGCCAAAGTATACATCCTAGCCAACATAGAAGGCATGTGGCAAGAAAGGTTTCCTCAGGGCCTTAGACTCCTAGGTAAGGAGGACTTCCTGTGGATTAGGAGTCCTCGCTAGTGAAGAATCCCCTCAACGTAGAGATTGACTTTCATACAACCAGATTAACAAAGGATAAAAACAGATTGTAGCTCATTCAAACAGCTTTTATCCATTCCACCTTAGAATAAGGCGCATGTGCAGATTCCGAGCGAAGGGGAACACATCTCTATAAATACAGGTTCAATCCCAAGCGGGGGATATCTTCTAAATCCTAAACTCTTGCTGTCAATTTTTACTTTGCATTCTATTTGCACTCTAAACACGATTTTCTCTCATGAATTTGCTTACCATACTTTGATTTTTATATGATTTATTTTTTACGATTTTTTTCTTTTAAAATTGATCCTAACTTGAGCGTCAGAGTGCTAACGTATTATTTTGCAGGTTCCATTTCTCAAGTTCTTTTATTTCTTGGCCCGAGTCCAGATCCAAAGTCCAAGCTTGTTGTACCCATGCTATTTCTGCATGCATCAATTGGCGTTGTCTATGGGAACACAGAGTTAAAGACGTGAGTTATAATGTAGGTTCCTAACAACACCGCAAACAAGCAAAAGGTTGTTGAGGCACCTGGCAACACTTAGGCTCTACAAGTTGTTGCAAAGATATCCCTGGCTCTGACCAGTGGAGGGTCCGCTCCAATACCTTTGGCACTAGTGCAGGCCCTATGACTAATCGTCGAAGCATAGCATTTCCTCGGATACCTCCTCGGGAGAGTTATCCCTAGCTTTGTTGGGAGCCATTCAATAGATAGTTTCAGTGGCTACTTGAGAACAGGTGGCAGTGCTGGTACCCACCCTCACAAGTGCTCCGTCTGGTGTGGACGCCCTCGATGAAGAAGCTGAGGGAAGCATCCCCGTACTTGCAGTTGCGCCTCTAGTGGTTGAAAGACAGAGACCTCCCCCTATTGGCCTCTCAGGATATCGCCCTACAGTGGTTTACGCATCTGGAATGTCTTCAAAAGGGCCTCCAAGACGTCCAGTACCAGATTCCAGGGCTACCCGAGGATGAGCAGCAGGGCGTCCCCTTCACAAACTCATTGATGGTGGATGAACTCCCAGCGAATTGTCGTTCCCCAACTATTGCTGAATATGATGGAAATTCTGACCTGCAGGAGTGTCTCTCACGCTTTGTGAATGCAGGCCTCCTCAACAAGTAAATGGACGACATCAAATGCCGTGTTTTTTGTCACTACCTTCTCCAAGGCAGTACAATGGTGGTTTAACCAAATACCTATGGGTGCGATAGAAAGTTTTCAAAAGTTTCAATCTCTATTTCTACATCAGTTTGCCAGTAGCCGAAAGCTTCGAAAGTTGAAGCTTAGCCTTTTTGCTGTTTGACAAAAGGAGAATGCGTCTTTGAAAGAGTACCTCTAAAGATTCAATGCGGCTTCTTTGGAGGTGCCCTCTGCTACCCAAGAAGTAAAAGCTAGTGCCTTTTGACACGGTCTCTTGGACGGAGGTTTCTTTAAGTTCTTAGCCAAGAAGCCCGTGATCAAGTTCGATGCCCTTCTAGCTCGTGCTGAAAAATATATCAACATGGAGGATGCCCAAGCCTCCAAGAGGGAGAGCCGTGGAGAAAAGTGGAAGGAAATGAAGAAAGAGACCTCGTCCAAGAAACTGCAAACTGATTTCGAGATAAAAAAACCACCACTTCAGAAAGTGAATGCCTTGTACACC